>NW_010142321.1:0-30217 GCF_000699245.1 Pterocles gutturalis | reverse complement strand
AGGGGTGTGCTAACGGCCGCCCGGGGAACGGGCAGCACGCCGTGGTGCTGCTGCTGCCGGAAAAATAAATGCAAGCGGGCAGCTTCCAGCAGTAAATGCACAGAAGATGAAGGCAGGGATTAGCAGGAACAGCAGACAGCTGGTGGTGTGTAACGTGTTTATATACAGCAGCAGGACAAGCAGGGTGGCCACAGCCTTGCCACAGCCCTCTCAAGCGCTTCGGACTTTTTTGTGCTGCTAGAGATGCCTCATGCAGCCCCGCATTTATCACTAAAAGTCAGGATGAAGTACAAGCAATGCAGCATCAAGAGCAGATTGATCATGTCAAAGAACAGCCCCATCCAAGCTCCCTTCCCCCAGCAGAAATCATTCAGAACCCAGGCCGCAGGTGGAAAGCAATGAGCATTTTTCCCCATTCTCTTCCTCCCTCTTTGCAGGTAACTTGATTTTTCTTCTTGTCCTGCACCAGGATAATCCAGCTTCACCAAGGGGCTGACAGAGCTAAATAGTGTTGGTGAGCAGCTCAGTCACTTTCAGACGAGCTAGACAGAAAAATGAAAGAGGCAGCAATACTGATTTGTAACGAAACTGACTTTTATATAAATTATAAACCCATCCAGTTTAAAGCAGATCACTTGCAGTTGTGTCACTTAAGTCCATAGAAGGCTGAGGCAACATATCTTCTACAGTCATAAATTAACAATGAATAATCACGGAAGATAAAGTTCAGATAAGGCTGCAAATACAACAACAAACAAACCCCTCTAAGATTACTAGCGGTTAAAATAAAGTCATGATTATCAATGATTGCAAAATATAAATGCAATTTTTGAACAGTTAAAAAGTACAAAAATGATAGGCAACACAAACAGGCATTGTACATTTTGTCCTGTATGTAGACAAAGCAGGGTAGGACTTCTGACCTTTATCTACATCAGACACTGATTTTAAGCAAAGAGAAGAGTTGAGGAAATCTGTAAAAGGATCGTGGCTCATGATCCCAGTAGTACAAAAGCAGTATTTTTTCAGTCTGTAAACAGTAGTCTTGGTAGCTTCTTCTAGGTATGTTTTTCAATTGATCACACACACAAAAAAAAATCCAAAACAAGCAAACAAAAAAAATCTCAAGAGTGGAAAAGGGGGAACAGCAGCAATGGGTTATAGCTTGAATTTCTTATCAAGTCCCTGTGGGACATATTCTGGAGGGGAAACACTCTTTTGTAAGAAATATATAATATATTTAAACTGTACACAATTTATAGGGGGAAAATTCTCCCTCAACCAAGCCCCCGAACAGTCAGTACGTAGTCATTTTTGCACAGTCTCCTCCAACAGAAACTACAGCTTGTGAAGAGATGGCATCTGGTTTTATAAAACACCAAGTAATCAAAAAAATGTATTTGTTTGACAAGTTTATCATTTCAGTGACTGGAACTGGAAATGGGACAGCAGGTAACACCGAGAAAGTCAGTATTCCCTCTGTGCTGGCACGGGGATGGTTTGAGTGACCAGCCAGCGCTGGACCTGTGCCATCTCAAATGCTGACGGGAAGCGAGAGCGAGCCATGGTTCCATCTCTTCTCAGACTTTGCTTCAGATGACACACGTTCCCCCCAGCAGTTTCAATTCTGCTTTTAAGGGAGCTGATACAGAAAACCTTTTTTAAAGCAAGTTCTGCTTTCAGGCACATGGGAGGATTTTAAAAGCTTGGTTATATTAACCTTACACTTCACTTAGATTTTCACCATTGCTTATGGACAGGACCAGTTGAGTTCAACCTGTTGTAGCAGCAGTGGAAGGAAACTCCAGTATAAATCAGACCCTGGACTGTCCCCTCTGAAGGAGGGTGCTGTGTCAACTTTCCATTCAGTGCTGGTGTTTGCGCAAAGCCCTAATCAGCACTGCCATGGGGGAGGCAGGGGACAGGATCATCAGCAAGGGCAGCTGCCTCCTTGAGTGAGAAGGGGCAGTGCAGATTTCCAGCTCAGCACTTCTCTGCGAATTGCATGATCTCAGCCATGGGACTGCTTTCACTTACCCTACACATTTCAAAGCATCAGCTTCAGTCATCAGTCTTGCTTTAATTTAAGGAGCACATCCTTCTTTCCAAAAAGGTATTTCTATACAACATAAGGGTTCAGGGTGTGATTTTTTTTTTTTCTTCAGGAAAAGTATTACTATAAAACAGACTTAACACATTTTGGTATTCCTCCAGCCCAGAGCACTTACCAGACATTGCAATTAAACCATCAGGACATCCATTACAATTTAGACAACCAGCAGACATTCTTCTTTCCCTTTCAGGTTGGGGCAAAGCAAAACTAAATCCAGCAAGAGCAGCAATGGGAAAGTGTTTTTTTTTTTTGGTTTTTTTTTTTTTTTTTACACAGGGGATTTATTTTAAAAAAATACTCTCATCAACATTCTAGCATTACTAACAAACCATAATCAGAAGAGATGACAAAGGTAGGATTGTCAGCTCTCTAAAACTTTAAATATAGACGTCAGATACTAGCTGCTTTAAATCAGGAGATAAGAATCTGTAAAGTCTGACCTGTCCCTTGTATTGCAGGTACATGTAACTTTTTTTGTTGCCTACCAATTTTAGGCTGCATTACTGCTTTATAATGAAAAAACCCAGCATAAATGCAGATTCGGTGGAGCAGATGATGTGATTGCACTTTCTAAAAGAAAGCCTAATGAGCTAGTACTTGAATAATCAAAGATCAACTGCAAAAAGCAAGCATACAGTTACAAAAAGTATTCTCAGCCTCATACCACAGCGGAAGCAAAAGTTACCTCTGCCAACTTAAAACCAAAGCCAATAGGATTTAATTTCTATTAAAATATTTAAATCTTAAAGTTTCAGTAATCTAAATACACTTTTAAAAGTCATGATGATTGCTGTTTTACATTAAACTGACATGAAATCAGACTGCAATGTCAGACTTCACTGCAGCTATTATATACAAGGTCTCTGGTTTTGTCTTTTTTGCTGAAACACTGATTGCCATCTCTCTCTCTAAAGCTTAATGGCCAAGTTTGCTCCTCATCAGGTTTGCAATTTTTTCAAACGCATGCGCACTGACACCACCTCTTCCCTCCAGCAGTTCTCTCTTTAGAGGAACCTGCCTCACCACCTGTGACAGAGGGCTGGGCTCTGCTGGAAACCTGGCTGCAGAGGGTGTTCCTCCAGCACAGCCTCACCTCGCTCTGCTGGACCAACACACTGAATTATTTCAGTAGGACCAGGTGGCTTGCGGACAAAATAGGCAGCTCCAAAATGGGCTCACTTCATGGGAGGCAGCTGAACGCGGGCATCTACAATTACTGCATTTCTAAGGCAAGGACCATACAAAAATTATAAACACTGTATGGTGATGAAAATACAACTCCTTTGAGATATATGCTTTACACTGGATTTCTATTGCTGCTTCTAAAGACCATCTCCAGTTGTTTCTAGAGATCAAAAGGGAAGAAAGTTAATTTTCTCCTGTTGCAATATGCTTATGAACATGTATAAAAAGTGGTCAAACCCCAATAAGGGTCCCTGCTTCTCATTATGTACAATAATTTAAATCAGCTCAGTACATCTGTAATACCTAAAAAAAATTGTTTTATGACTTTAAGTCCTTCATGCATTATGAAGAAGTTCTGGATTAAAGTGATGGTATACGGGATGTTGCTTCTGTCTGGAACTCTGGTGTCACTCCCCTGTGGAGTCTGTCAAGGATGCATTTCTCAAATCTTTAGTTTTTTAATGGTATCAAGTCTCTTTTTCAGCAGTTCTCCAATTTCCTGAACTGAGTGATGGTAACTGCTCTGGACCTTCCCTTGCACAGTCTTTGTAAACTTTTTTTCTTCCTGCAAAACGCAAAAGAGAAATCATCACTCCACTGTAACTGTTTAAATCCTCCTGTTAAGCTTCCCCTACCATCTCAAACACTGATAAGAAATTCACACGGACCACAGTGTAAGTTCACAAAGGGAATGTCATCAGCACAGAGAAAGCAACACCTGCTCAGCAGCAGTAATTCCTGCAGATACTGGTATTGCCCAGACAGGGCTGGTAACACATTAACATTTCTTCAAAACTTCTGGAAACATCCTTGTGAAAAATATTTGTGGTTGAAATTGAGAGTGTGTGTAGCATTTTATTTTAGTCAGCATTTATTAAAGCAGAGAATTTCTTACACAGAAAAGTGAAGTCAAACAGCAAATGAACGCCAACCAACTAAGAGTCTTGCACCAAATTGCACAGTGAGCTGCAGTGCCTGGGACAGGCTCAGATGTCCCTAAATCAGCAACACTGGTACCTAGCTTTCCCAAAAGGACGAGATTCCTCTTAATGTGCAGTTTTCTAAAACATTCATGCTAAAAGGCTTTTAGGAGGACCACCATGATGCAGCATTGCTGGCATTGCTCCTGCAGGCACAGTGAGGTTAGCACTGACCCAACGATGCTGTATCTCTGTGTGCAGAAAGCAAATCCCGGTACCCAAAGCAGCGGCCACAACCACTGTTCTGTCAAGAGGTGACTTGCTATCAGGATGCCTTTTGCAGACACTCGTACAGATAACAGCAGAAAAGCCTGGGAGGCACAGCTGGAGCAACCCAATCCCATGTGGGAAAATCTCATGTTGGCGGCAAGGTTCAGCTGATACACTGCCAGTATCACCCCATTCACACCAGAATTTTCGCTAAACACGAGAACTTTTTCAAAAGCACCTTTTAGCTCTAAACACAGAGAGCGGCAAACATAGCTCCAGGTCTGAGCAGAGCTATGCAGACTGTATTTATCAGGATTTACTGTGACAATGTCAAACAGCAAACAGAATAGCAAACATTGTGAACAAACGCAGGAAAAGCTGCAGACTCCCACAGATGCTTCTGCTCAAATCCACGTGAATGTAGTAGTTGGGTTTTGCAGCTCTGCCATGTGCATCAAAGGGAAGATGG
This sequence comes from Pterocles gutturalis, assembly GCF_000699245.1. NCBI lineage: Eukaryota > Metazoa > Chordata > Aves > Pterocliformes > Pteroclidae > Pterocles > Pterocles gutturalis. Next base: position 25,260 of record NW_010142321.1, on the reverse strand, counting down.
AAGGATTTGCTGATTCAGCGAGGAACCAGAAAAATTACAGATACACAATTATCTGAAAATGTCTTATCCCTTTGAAGTGAAGATTCTTTGGTGATACTACGAAAATGTACTTTTTTGGTTTTATTCAAATTTGCATTAAATACAGTCTAAGGGATTACCTTGCTTTCCCTCAGTTTTTGCAGTTTCTTTTTTTTTTTTTAATGTATCTTTGAGATACTTCTACATCAGCCTCATACACCAACAAGGGAAATTTTAAGTAACATGCTATAAAATAAACAGGACAATCTAATTGAAGTGGCTAACAGCAGCTCAGGTGGACAGAAGCACAATTCTGAAATACATGGGTGCACCTTTTAAATCCTTGAGATCTCTCTAGATGAACATGAATGCCAATGCCCTCTAGGCCAAACTTCAGAGATGTGTTTTTGTCTTAAGTGCTGATTCCTAATTTAATTTGTGGGGGTCCTGGCTAACACAGGTTCCGCCTGTGCTTTCTCAAATCACTCTCTCCCAGCCCCCAAACTAAGATAGGTTTGAGAGGGGAGTCATCTCCTCACCATTCTCCCAGAATCCACAATCCTTTGACAATGAGCAGGACCCACCGCTCCCCCAGCCCCTCCCCTGGGTATCAGAAGACAATGCCTATTCCACCACCTTGCTATGTTGCACCTTCTATCTCCACCTGCACTTCAAGAGCACCATAAAGGAAATTCCAATTCTATGCTTGCAGTCACCTCTAGGCTTTTTAGCTGGACTCTGACACTATTTTCAGGATCTCACCCACTGTTTTAAACAAATACATTCACAGCAGTGAACCGCTAGAATATCCCTTACAGCAGTAACATGAACTTGTCTATCACAAAGTTTAACTCTTATCTGACTACCATGGCTTAAGAAGCCAAGCTTCCTCATGAGCCCGACACTTCACATGTCTAAATTTGGCACGACCTCTTACTCCTGCCTTTGGTTTTCCCTATATAGCTGGGGAGGGGGAGTTGCCACTTGTTTTTCTTCAAATATCAAGTAATAGTTTCCAGGGAAGTGACTAATCAGCAGTAGGTGAATGTCAAATGTTTCCTGGAATTCTGCATCCATGATGACATGCTAAAATACAGATAACAGAATAAGTCATATCACAGACAAAATAATGTTAAAACCTTGAGTTTTTCTCCACTAACATACCACACAAAATTAAAGTATTTTGAAATTCCTGTGTGTAAATCTCATTTTTTGTGATTATTTTGTGTATTAAGCTAGAGCTGATCAGATGAGGCCAAGTCACTGTATCACTATAAAAAAACCAAACAAAACAAACCAAAAAAACTAACTCACCACTCTCAAACTAAGCTTTCTAGCAGTCTGGTCCCTAACTTCTGGTTCAGGGCAATTACGTCATTTGTTTGTTCATCTTCTTTTTTCTCCTTCCAGTAAAAGATTTTGGGGAAAAGAAGCATTCAACAAAGCTATCCCATAGGCATGAACATACAGGCTGTTACCAGTCACACACAAATGTATAGAGCACACAAACAATGATGCAAGTTCTTACCTGTAAAAGCAGAGTGTCCTTGAGGGACAGCTCTTCAAGTTTTAGTGCAGTCAGAATTATTTCAAGCCCTTTAATGTGATCTATTACATTGGAAGTTAATGTCTGTAGTTCAGTAACATAATCCAGAAAATGTGTAAATACAGGCGGCTATAAAAACAAATACAGATTTTAAAATTACAAACACACATTAATGCCTATTCAAATGACTATTCTATATAACAACCCACTTTGTAACATCTATCATTCCATTCCTCCCCCCAGCAACAAACTAAAATCTAATATGCCTACCCAGATAAGCACTACCAGTTGACTAGTTTCCTGCAGTACATTCAAGGCAGGAAGGTCTATGATACTCTAAACTGTTTCCTATTAAAAACGTGTCACGTGATGTCAGAAATGTGGCATGCTCACCATTTGATTTTAAATAGAAAAGGAATTAAAAATTAGTACTGAGTAATCTCTAACCCACATCAGCCTCTACAAGGCAAAGTTTATGAAAAATGGTTTATTAACATGTCATCTGTCCTGATTCTTCTTTCACTATAGACGTGCTGTTGGATTGGGGGTAGGGGGAAAAAAAGGAATATTGTCTCTACCATAGCTACACTGCTTTCTTTTTTTTTCTTCTTCTTTTTCTGCAGGTTGGATTTAAAAGGTCGGAGGACACTGTCGCAGTAACTTGATACCCACAGGGCAATGGAGATCGTCTGGAAGAAAGGTACAAGTACATTACAAGTTGCATTTACAGGCAGGCAGCTTCTAAACTTGTTTTAGAGTTTCTACTGATAAGACTCAGAGTAGTTAGAATATGCAACAAAAAAACTTTGCTTTCATGAGTGACTGAGATCAAAGAACTTTCACTGTGCTTTAGTTGTGACATTTCTACCCTAAAGTACTCCAAAACGTTTAGTTTCCATAAGAAAAAATACCTCAACAAAGAAGACTAGGTTTTCTAACAGGTTTGGATGAGTTTTCAAGGTGCCATCTCTGACTTCAATCAAATCACCTTTACATTTATTGAACAAGTCTGAAAAGAAAAAACGAAAAGCCATATTCAGGACACAGAGATCCACTTAAGTACTTGTTTTCTGTGCAGTATGTATCAGCTGTAGTGTGCAAAGCTGTCAGAGCACTGACCACTAAGCAGTTAATGATAAATTTGGCAAAAGCCTCTTGAGAAGGTCCAGCTTTGAAGCTTCCTCTGAATTGTATTTCATTACAAACACTATCTCCACACCATTTATTAGCATGCCTGACCAAGTACCAGAGAGACAACAGTTGCCAAGACTAGGCTGCAAGGCAGTGAAACAGTAGGACATAACAACATTCTGCAGCATGCAACAGCTTCACAATCAGACAAGCCAAAGGGAATCTCAGTCTTGCTCTCAAGTATCTTTCCAAGGTGTCTGCAGATGCATTAACACGCTCCCCATAACCACATAACCACAACACACTCAGCAGTGCATCCTCAGAGCACCAGGTAAGGTAAGGTAGTGACCTTAGCAACCAGGGTTTATTCTTGAGTTACCATTTACCTGTTAGTCGTTCTACTAAAGACTTGAAACTATTCCCTATCCTCTCCTGGATTTCTGATGAATCTTCTGAAAGAAAAAAAAAAAGTAGTTATAAACTACAAGTTTGTGTATTTTCTGCTTCCAGAAAACTAAGAGGCATTTAGATGTAATTTAGTGTTAGCAGTCAAAAGCAAATGCAACTGCTTGCAAAGAGAATCCGTATTACATCAACACTGTACAAAAATGAAGACTCACATAAAACATTACAGCATTGTCTCCCATGGAACTTAGTGTCATTCAAAAAATTAACGCACAAGAAACAGTTTGGGTCCACATCACCCAAAGGCCAGTAGTTTTCAAACTGAATGGAGACCCATCTGGCTCCCTCCCACCACACATCATGACAACCAGGTTAAACCCCCGCCCCTCAAGCACTTACCTAAGCCATTGGTATCTAGTTCATAAATATCACTAACAAGATAAAACAAGCTAGTCTGGCATTGACAGCTGCCATTACTGAAGAAGCCAGCCATTCGGGTAGGAGGAGGGCCAAGGACAGGATACTAGGCAAGAAGCAAAGAAAAAGATAAAGGTGTTGCAGCTTTTCCTTATCCAGAACACAGTGTCTCTGGCACATCTCTCAGTCAGATTCATACACTACAAACTCAGGGTCAGTTAAGTGCATTCTGCAGCCTGCTGGACGTTACAAGACGCATTCAGTTTCTCTGCTTGCATTCACGTTCATTTAATATTTGGGGATAGCTTTTTCCTTAATGGGTACCTGAATTTTTTGTTCTAGAAACTTCTTCCCTGAATCCACTGCCGCTTCCAGCTGCTGAAGCAGGGATCGAATTGTATCAATCTTGGACGAGACGCCGTTCTCTGCAGTCTTTTCAGAGTTCTTTGGTTGAATAGTGTGACTAAGAGTTGGGAGTCCGCTTACTAGCCTTAAAGTTAAAGACCGGATTCGCAACCACATGGTTTCTTCCTCCAGTGAGAGTTTCCTATGTTCTTCAGAAATGTCCCTAGAGAAAGGCACCAAATGTTTTCAGGCAAATGCTTCAATTTTGCAAAGTAGCAAGCTTCACTCAGGTACAAAAGCCTACCCAAAGTTATCGAATACTGTATGAAGAGGAAGGAGTGATCAGAAATTCAGAAAACTGTATTAATATGTAGAAAGGCAGCACTGCTAGAAGTGATGAATGATGCTTGTTAAGTTTGAAGTTAGCCAGCCTAGAGAACATTTAAATATGGCAGCTGCACTGAAAGGATTTTCTTTGCCATGTGTGCTGTAAGGAAAAGGCGTGACTCTACATTTAAGGATATTTCTACTCACCTGTCTTTTGGATCCCAGTTAAACAAGACTGTCAGGTCTCTGTTGTCACGCAAATCTTTCCACGGAATGTCATCCTCCTCTGGGCTCAGACTCATGGACTTTATACTTTCTTCTAAACTGGTTGATCTGTACGCAAGAATAAGCAACATTAAATCAAATATTTGATCACTGGAAATAGAAAAACACAGCTCACTAACAAACCACATTCTCCCCACTGTAAAGCTCTTCTGAAGCCAGAAATGTTACTCATACATGGTACTGACCAGGATGCTGAAGGGGAGAACAAATCAGAAGCAGAGAGAAGCAGCCCACAGATTTTTGCCAAAGACCTGGAAGTGCAACTCTCCAAGGTCTTGCTTGGCCAGTGTTCTGCCTATGCACAAATCTCCAATTTTTTCATGTGCAAAGTGCTGCACTTATCACTGCTGTACTTACATATTTGCTTCAAGTAAGAGGTCTAACAACATCCGTTCTGTGCGAACTTGTGCAAAGTGAAGGGAAGAGTTCAGTCTATTTCTAAATGCAATGAATTCTGGGATTTTCTCAAATGCACCATACTTGTAGGCTTGAATGATATATTCTGAGGTCTGGAAGAAAACACACACCGTCTCTGCATTAGTTACTTCCACAAATTTAGAAGAACCAGAGTTTAACAAGGTCATTGCCAAGAAATTGCATTTCTGGGGTTTTCATTAACCCAGAGGTACAGAATCTGGCAGATACTCAGTCCCTGGAAGAAGCTTGCAGTTTTGCTTGTCCAAGTCACCCCAGAAGTTTTGCTGCTATAATTTGAGAATGCCCAGGTCCTCCACCAGGCAGGGTGATTTAATAACCAAACCAACACTGAGAAACAGCACTTTGCTGTTGCCACTGAGACTGAAAAATACTTAGAGGGGAGAGATGATTTTAGAAGGCCTTATTTTCTCCCCTTTTTTTTTTTTTTTGAGATGCATTATTCAAATCACTAAATCATTGTTTCACTGTGAGAACTATTTTCAGGCAAAATAAATATATGTCAGATTTTCTGGAAATGACTTGGATGTGCATCACATATTACCACAACATAGATGAAAAAAAATTACTCACACATTTTTTTGTTTCTCTCTTTTATTAGATTTTTGAATACAGCATCACAAGATAGTACCGCACAGTGCATACACATTACAATACAATCTAAACATCACAGGAACTCTCAGGGTCCATGGGATAGTTTGCTTCCCCTCTGATGAAATGCAGCAATACAAGGCACGCAACTAATATTTCACATCAAGTCCAAGCAATCTCCAGAAGGAGATTTATATGACAAAGGAGCCCCAAACAAGTACTATATTTTAAGGAAAATTTCTAACTGTAGAGACAGAGTGAACTATTTATGCTCTCAGATGAGATAGATGGCTGTATTTTTTACATCAGAATTACCCCACAATTGAGAAATTCTGGCAAATCAAATATTTTCTTCTGAACAAGATCATAAAATGCACTAAAGATGAGAGGCACCAAAAAAAGGTCTCTGGTTAACTGAACTTTATATGGTGCTAACAGACTCAACCTGGCTGGAAGCTCTGAGAGACTAGAAACTAACACTCACAGATGAAAACCTTTTATTTTCCCCTCCAAAATAAGAAATGTCCTCTAGGTAGCTTTTTCTTTTGCCCTAAGAAATTTGGTTATTTGCACTGTATGAAAAAAATATGCCAAATATTCAACAACATACCCTCTGATAAACAGCCTTGCAGAGTTCATTGTCAGGCTGCGGGACTGCGCTATGGGTGCTAATTCAACTGCATCGACGTGGTTTTTAAATCCCCATAGGACACGTTGGTGTTCTGTTTGCCTGCAGTATCTGGAGAAATTAAAGACGGACGGACACAAGAAAATTAGAGAGATTACTTGTGATTCTGCATATTTAAAGGAGGACTATCTTGAGAAGGATACAGTTGCTCTTTTAGTTTTGGCCAAATATAGCAATACTGCCTTCCCTCTCCTCCCTGTCCTTGGCATCCTCTCCCAGAGCAGAAATATTATATCAGGACTGCACAGCATCCTAGATGGCTCTTACTCATGGGACCCACTCTTAAACAGGATTCACTTCAGGCTGTTACGTTCAGCAAGTCAAAAGGAAAACATTTGTCTAAAGCAATCAGTCTGAATCAGTAGCGATATTTTTATGCCAGACCACTTCGTTTATATCCCATGCTTCCTGTTCTAGGCAGAGTCCCACACAGCGCACCATAGGCCACGTTCTCTATGCTGCGGCAGACATTCCAGCTATCTTAAACACCAACCTGGAGAGGAGCAGGCAGTATCTGAAATAATGTAAAAAGGTAACTTTTAAAGACAGTCCTCCTTTAACATTGCAGTCAGATGCTGTTACGGGACTCGAATGGGAAGCTGGTATCAGGACCCTGAGTGTCAAGGGCAACCCCAGCAGAACCACAGCAGCACAGAAACTGGTAGCAGACTCTGACCTTATGATACTTGGGACCTGTCTTATGGTAAGGACTCCCTTTTCTCATCTCCACTCTTGTCATGCCCTCATCCTAGGCGACCAGTACCCTGAGTCTGCACCTTACAGTGGGTTTAAAGGACACTTAAATTAGTTCAGCTTTTGATGCGTTTCACAACTAAAAGGATCTTAAGGTGATAACCACTGGAAGTGTCCAGAACACACAAGAGATTTGGCTAGCCAAGATCACAAATGGCTCATTGTCCTTTGGTTGCAATACTCTGTCTCCAAGACGAGATATGATCCAAGTGGGTTCCAGGGTCACATCCTTATCTTGTAGCATGAAGAATTACATAATGCAGACTGTATTGCTTTCGACCCTCTTGCAATTTCACCTTTTAAGGTGTGGTAGTGAGGCAGGTTGAACCATTCAGGCACTGTCTTTTCAGGATTTCTGGAACACGAGTTGAGTAGCATTTTCCTGGAAACAGTGCTTGGAACACGGCTGTCTTCGTCTGCATATGGATGTTGAGCTACTGGAGACAATCAGCTCTTCTCTGCTGCAAGCACCTTCATCATTCATGGCAAAGAAAATAACCTTCTTCCAAGGTAACCACACTTGAAGTTACTTCAGACTGTTTTCCAGGGAAAGATGATTTCTTGATGCTTTACAATGCAGTGTTCCCAAGCACACTAATGACATCCCATAGTTTTTTCAGTTCACTACTTTCACTTCTCACCCAGCAGTCATGCTTTTCATTAACATCAACAAATGACTTTTAAACATGACTGAATAGGTTACTGCTCATGAAAAAAAAAAAAAAAGCCAAAAAAAAAGCCACCACTACCAAAACCAGGTATGTAGGAGAAAGCTGTCTGGATCTGGGGCTTCACTCCAGCACAAACCATTGCATTCCCCACCATCCCTGTGTGCCCAGGACAGCAGGACCATTTGGAATGTCTGTTTTAACTAGCGCTCCCAGGCTTTGCTGAGCAATGACACAAACCAGGACATCTTGACCCACCATCCCTGACTGCTGTACGATTTTCCAAAATGCTACAAGTTATATGACACCAGGACTTACTTGCAACATAACATTTCACTTAAATTCTTGCATAATTCATTTAAAAGTAATCATATCTGTTTCTGATGAGTATTAAAACTGGTTTTTACAGGTAGAAAGCTAAAGCAAGAGCCCATGTAACAGTAAGTTACAAATTCTTGTAATGAGAAACACATGTTGAGGCAACCTTTACTCTGAACGCAAAGTAGCAAGTATTATTCCTGTTTGTTATCAACCACTACATTTCTGTAAGCCCTTACATAGGACACAGACTTCTGTAAGGCACCTTAACATAACTACCATGTTACATGACACAGGTTTCTTTCAACTTACATCTTTCTGGTTGGAGTGGAAAAACCTGAGTGCAAAATTGCAGGATTGGGATGCAGCAGCATAGTGGCCCAGGGAGCCCGCATAGCGCGTCAGAAGATAGCTGCAAGACAACACAGCACGAGTCAAATATCAGCACACAACCCCAGGGAAACCTGGATTTCAAACACAGCTCTGAACAGCCAACCGCAGCACAGTCCAGCTTTAACGAAAGGTCTGGAGATTCAACAGATGGCAATCACAACATTCATATTAACACTTAAGCTTTTAACAGGAATGGAAGGAATTATTAATTTTTTAAAAAACAGTATATGGGGGCTTGAGTACCTCCATCCACCTTGCAAAGTGTGCAAGAGCTTTACTTAATTAGATACCCCCAAACACACTAACCAAAGCATGACCATTTGGCATCTCTTAACTAGTGCTCCCAGGCTTTCCTGAGGAAGGACACAAGCCAGAACACCACACTATGACTGATATATTTCACAATTTTATTTCAGATTCCCTTTAGTTAATACTCCAAAAATCCAAAACTGATCAAAATCACACAGGAACGATACTCCATGAGAAGAGGAGTATACTTCAGTAGATGTGTCTCGTGTAATTCCAAAACACTTTTACACAACACTGTATGAAAATCTGATAATCTGCTAATTTTCATCAGCAAAGGAAACTGAAGATCTCAGGACTGGTTACTGGAGGGTCACCATCACCAATTATTCTCAGTATATACTACCCACCCGATGGTGTCATGCTGTATGTGTTTTGCATCAAGGCTGGAATAGAGCTCTGCGACAGGTTCAAATGCACCAAGCCTGCAGTAGATTCGAATGAGCAGCAATTTAAACTGAGCATTAGAAGGACTATGAGATAACCCTTCTTCTAGGAGAGTTAGGCACTGCCACACAGCTGTCTCTTCACCTGGTGACAAAGACAAAACACAGACAGGCGTGATGAGAGGCACAGAATGCTGACAGCACAGTTCACTTGAGCACTGAAGCTCCCTTCCTCAAGCTACACACCTCTCAAAACGGTCCCGTGCATTTAAACACCCAGATGGCATTCATTAGCCACGCTGCTGCCCTTAAAACGTAACACCCATCCCAGCATTATAGCTGCTCTCTGACGGAAAGGTGGAGGAATAATTCCTCACAGGGAATATCCAGCTCACATTTGTACAGAGTAAAGCACTCCACATGGGCATGCTGTAGAAGCAGTGACCTTCCCTGATGAGTCCTGGACTGTTCAGGATTTTCTAAGTATGTCAGGGAGAGAGAGAAATACTCTCAAAACACCTCTGATATCAGAAGGGAATTGTCAGCAGGACTCATGCAAAGGGACAGAAAACATTACCTACATGGGAAACTTGTAATAAGCTTCTGAAGACAGCCAGCACTGAGCTGCAAGAGTCATCAGCAAGGCTCTGCCAAGACTTACAGAATTAATCAGAAAAACTAAATCCCTTTAGGGGTCAGTGAGGTTCCTATCAAACACCACCTGAACAGAGGGACTCCCGAAATGCCTCATATTGCGAAAAAACCCAGAAAGCTACTAGCCCAACAAAATCCATGCCAGGAACACACTGGCCACAGGGACACTGTCTCTCTACCACAACCATCCAGGGTGCTATTAAGCAAGACATGATCTTAGGAACATACCTTCTAGCCACAGATCGAGCAGCAGGTGAACTGCAAGCAAGCAGTAATAATCTGAAAACTGCAATTCAGTTTTCAAACAAGATTTCCCTGCAATGAAAAAGAAAGTTACTCTTGAATTACTGCAGCACTGTCAGCCGCTTCTCACACTGTCAGCACTATCAAATGACACGGCTATCCGGCAGAGGATAACCACAGCTTAACTTATAAAACCCAGAGCTGTCTTAAAAAGTGGAACAACTGTATACATGCTGCATTTGTTCATCACACAAGTGGGACTTTGGGTCACTTCATATGTAGACCTCTGCTGGAAGAAGAAAATACTGTTCTACCACTGCAAGACCTACAAATTAATATTACTGCCCAGGTATTTGCCCTACGTACACCAGTGATAAAGCCTGGCTTTGCTTAAAGGCACAGGCAATTTTGCAAAGACACAAATGTACCATCTAAACTACCCAGGAACGCCTCATTTATCTTTAAGATATACAATTGAAAAGAAACAAAAAATAAGATGTCAAGATTTTTCTCACCAAACTCCAATCCATGGCGGTATCTTAACATCAACTCCCGGACCACAGTCAGCTTCTGCTTCTTATCCATGGCGTGATAGATACCAAGCAATCTAGAGAGCTGCACCACACACAAGTGTTGTTGGAGGGCTTTGATATCGGCTGGCAGTGCGATTTCACTCCCTGCTGTTTCCGACAGAGGGATTACTTCCAGCAATTGACTGATGAACTGAAAGAGAAACACTGCTGTTAACTTCTGCAGGGCATCTGGGATTGCACCAACAGGAAGCATCCATTCCTCCCTCAAATCAAGCAAAGAAAGCAAGGTGGAAATGTCAGTGTCACCCCTGATGTCACACTGAAATCAGTGGTTAAAGAGCTGTTTTCTTTTTTTTTTTTTTTTTTTTTGGAAAGGTGATGAGCACACAGCTTGGGTTGCACTCAACAGCTTTTACCAAGTTTCATCAAACAGATGGAGGAAAAAAACAAATCACAGGCAGCTTTCCAATCCATTGACACACAAGGGAGTTCAAGCACCTGCTAACATTCACAGTAATAACATACGTAATTAAAATAATTAGTTACTGAAAGGCTTCACAGCACACTTCCAAGAAACAGCGGTTTTGTACTAGCTACTACATTCTCTCTCAACTCTGAAGTAATGCACTGTACTCTGTGAAGTCATAATCTTTGATTAATGACTTCTTTTTTTGAGCTAAGTTGTAAGAAAAGCAGCCTCTCATTGTTTACAACTTTAATAGGAGACAGACTTCTCACAACACCCAGTCAGGGCTGGACAGTGGTTTGTTGTTGCCCTAAAATCCAACAGTGTTTACAAACTTAAAACTGAATTAGAGCCAATTAATTCAGCTTTACTACATTTGCTCTTGAAACACAAGAACTGCATCAATGCATGCCTGGGGAAAAAAGCAAGACAGCTAGACAGGAGGAACACATAGCACCATGCACACAAATCCCAGTTTCCCCACAGACTTTGACGAAGACTGTGTTGACAGATCTTTTCAGTTTGAGATTTTGCCAAACTGGTCAAGGTCAACAAAATCACTAGGCTTTATACTCCAATTAATGCCTCTAGGAAGTCATAACTGATGCTACAAGGATTATTTCTGGAATATCCCATGTGTCTGGTGGCCCAGCAAGATCGCCACATTCTCAGCTACTGAACTTTAACATTTTTCATAACTCTTTTATAAAATGAAAAGGAAAAGAAAAGACCCCCCCCAACTGTGTATAGCCTCAGTGTCACCCTGCTACTGTACCTAGGATACAACAACCTCCAGCATCCTCTGCTGTGAAACAAGAACAAACCTAAGAATCTATAAATATTGTAAGTAACTTAAACTTTCACATTTCAAAACCACATCAGCACTTCAGCAGTACTAACCCTGCTCAGCCACACATCCCCTAGACCGAGTTAAACTGCTGCAGATGTGTGCTTCAGAGACAGCCATTCACTTGGGAAGACCTTCTAACCCATCAGTACAACACAACAATCTATGCACTAAATCAGCAGCAATTTTAAGGCCAATCAAAAAATTCTATAGAATTTATTCAAAGTCATGGTTTACTGCGACAAAACCAAAGCCTAAACCATTATTTTTAAATAACATTCCCTGCCACTCCAGGTGTAGAACTTGTTTCCTGGAAAGTCAGGATTTAACCTGTTCAGTGCTTCAGGACTTCAAGGTTACCCTGCAATGGTATCACCACTTCCAGAACTATGACAAATATCCTTCTGATCACATCTCTGGGAACACACCTTTTAATATAAAACATCATCAGCAACCCATACATGTCAGGGCCACTGCTCTCCTTATTAATGAGGCTGTGGGAAGAGCTTGTATTAGAAGTAAAAAGAAATATTTTCATAAACTAAGAAAACACCAACATTATCTACACTTTGTTTACAAACATTTTACCAGCAGCCTTTGGCTGACCCAGGATCCCCTATCTAGCCCTCCCCAGCTCTGATAATTTTACACAATGGCTTAGAAAAACAATGGGGTGTGAGTGACAGAATTCCCAGCTGCTGAAGTCATTCAACAAGCTGCTCATGACTGCACAAATAGTGTTTTCAGTTAAAGAGAACTTGTTTCAGAAAGAGATTCTGGAAAAATTGCCACAGGTCCCTTGGTCACCCCTTGATCGGTATCAGTGTGTCCACTCTCTAGTACCGCAGCAGAGCCAAGTGAAACATCTCCGTGACACCCTGCCTGCGTCAGACGAGGGAGAAGATTTTTCCCATAAAACATACAACTTTAATGGGAAAAATAAGCGATGAGTAGGAAGGGAAAGAAGAGGATCTCTTTGTAAAGCAGAAGTTACAGTACCCAGCAATGAGAACTTTATTGTTTTCACATTACTCCATTTTGTAAGCTGTGATCTATAAACAAAAGTGATGAGATTACTCATTTTCAAAAGAGCTAATTGGGTAGCTTATCTACTGAACTACAATTCCTAGGGAGCTCTTCATTTCAAGATACAAGCTCATCTCTTGTAATTTTCATCAGCATTACAAGCTGTTCATTTTCAATATGAGAATTCAACCAAGACCATCTCAAAGCACCCTGACACCTTCGAATGGTAACGAAAAAGCCAAATGACTATTCCACCTGTGTCTGAGACTCTGCAGGATCACACTTAGTTTTTAGTGTCCAGTAAAAATCCTCTGAATGAAACTGCTCAGCGTATTCAGATGTCCGTTGTACTTTCTGCAGCTCAAAGAGTTTTCTGAATTTGAAACAGAAGGTAAAAACTTGATGTTTCCAGTCTTTTAATATGACCCACAGGCCTTTAAAGATAAAGGAACCCGAGTGCAAACAAGCACTGCAGTTCCTGCCTCCACTTCTTTATCCTTCCTTACCTTTGTGTATTGGCTGGACGGGAGGAGATCCACAAATACCTTGAGATCAGTAAAACAGCAGGGTTTGTCCCCAAATTTTTTGAAGTACTGGAACATTAATTCTTCTGGATCACCTAAGAGAAAGGCCAGTTCATCTTTTCAATATTCTCCATCAAAAGTTGAATCTGTAAAATCACTATGAGAAGCCTTTGGTAATATTTTTTTCCCCCCCTTCGAGATTACATAGTGATTTAGAAAACGAATAGCTGCACTGCTGCAGATTTTAACAGAGGCTCAATGTCTTTGGTAACCAAGGACACACACAAAAAAACCCCAAGAGCTTCATTCAAGCTACTTTGGCAGATAAGAGCTCAGCATAACAGGCACGCATACACAGCCTCCGCTTATCTACCAGTAACTTATTTTCGGATGGAAATACAAAAGGAACTAGTAGGTAGCACAGATGTTGTTCTAATCACATTCTCTCCTTCACTGATTCCCTAAATGCAATCTTTAAATCCGAGTTTTTAAAAAGAAAAACCTGGTACTGCTGCCAAAAAATTTAAAGGAAAAACCACCCAGAGATTACAGCGAAACAGCACAGCTTTCGACAAAAGCAATGCCTCAGGAATGCACTGTTCATCATGGTGTCAGTGACCATATGCTCCTAGATCCCACAGGTCCTTTTGAAAGTTTCCACATTTGCTTTTACAGGCCTCGGGGTAGTCTGGAAATATCTGGTTTTCTTCAAGGCTCATCTTCTAATGCTTTCAAAATTCTTTACATTCAAAAGCATGCACATTTTCCCAACAGATATCCTATTGAACTCAGTGATTTAGCAAAGAGCTTTTTCCAAGTTTGTGTTCTCTCTCTAAAGATTAACTCATCATCCAGTTAGTGGCTCTTACCTAGTTTATATTCATCATTACAACCTCTGTATCGCAAACGTCTAATCAGCTCCAGTTTAGCTAAATATGGTCCGCGAAGTGGCCGAGAGCTCTTAGATTCTTCTGTTATCCTCTCTTCTATAAATTTCACAGCTTGCTCTATAGAATAGTGTACCTCTCCTTCCAAAGAGCTGTGCAATTAAAGAGACAAAAGGGTTTTTTGATTTTTCCCATAGCTAAGGCATTGATAACACATGCTCAGCATACTCCCAGGATATTCTTCAGGAAATCTGGCATGATAGATTCTCTAACTCAAACACCATGAAAAATAGGAACTGGAAGAGTTCTATAGCGTACAAACCAGCATTTAATCATCTGTTTCCAACAAACTATTGCCAGCCCCCAAAACAAAGTAGGGAAAACACATAATTTGGGGTCTGATGTCCAGAAGTCACCCAAAGATGCAGACGGTGCTCTACTAAATATATGAATGCAAACAATTTGCTGTAGTGCAAAGGAAACACATCCACAGCAAAACTGTTAACTTACTGCTCTTCTTCTGGTGGAGGTGTCCAGGATTCATCAATGAGCTGAAACACTGAATCGAAGTACGTTATATAAAACTGCCAATCATCTGAGCTGAAACAAAAACCAGGCACAGAACAAAGTTTAGGGAATTGCTAAAACAGTTACTCACTTCTAAAACTGCACTCCCTGCAAAATCTGAATTTAAGGAATAGCACATATTACAAAAAAAACCTGTAATATGAATAATTTCTCCTTGAAAAGGTCTCACATCTTAAGAATGACATCATCCTGAATCTCTTGAAATGTATTAAAGGAAACAATTTCAATAAAGAATTGAGGCAAGCTGCAAACTCTCCTCTTAACATTTACATTTCACTCAGAGCTCATTAATGTCTCCACAAAATGCTAAGGCAGAAGGTTCTCCTCTGTATTGAACCTATACTTAAGATTAGAGCACAGCTAAATTCAAAAGCAAACAACAAATCTCTCTTGACAGTTCCAAAGACAGATTTGATCATACTAGCAGGTCCTCTCTCTGCATCTGTTCAAAGCATTACATGCACTTCCCAGTATGAAGTCTGGACAAGTGACAGAAATGAAGTTCCAGAAAATTAAATGTAAATGCCGTTCCCCTTCCCCTCTCTCCATGAAAGGTAGAGCTGGACAAAGAGCACAGCCTTTAGAAGTAAGGAGGTACACAAAATGTTATCGCGTTAATGTGTTGCTAAAGTCAGTCTTCAAAAGGAAGCAACTACAGTCCTGACACTGACTGTCCCTGTGACCTTCACCATGTCCCTTTAACAATCCATCCTGCTGCCCTTCTCCTTCAGGCTTTAGAGGGCAAACATTTGGAAATGCTTTGAGATGCTCTGATGTTAACCACCATTTACAAAAGCCACTGAACAAAGCAATTCACAACTAGACGGGAATTTTTCTTCAGATTTTTAGTAGGACTGCAGAAATATAATCTCACTTTTTCAGCAGCAGCCTTCTCGACAGCGCATTGCACTCTGGCCACCTACGCAGCTTCTTGTACATTGCCATACACTTGTTCTCGCGGCTTTGGAGCTCACTTGTCAGCTTCTCTAAATGAAAAACAGAAGGGCAAATTTATTTAATCAATGCATTTCCTTCTCTACCTACTTTCTGCACCAAGCTGCTTATTATAGCCAAGGATGCAAACCAGTAAGTGTAAGAGAACAGAAGAGAGGCCCTCAAATGATAGAAAGGACAGATTTGCTATGGAAACCTTCATATCCCAGCTCCTTAAAACTGCAACTGCATCTTAATCACTAGGAATAGTCCACAAAAATGTAGGATATTAGGAACTTTATTTTTTTAGGATGGCAGCTACAAACTAACACACCACCAATTTACTACTGCTAAGCATACTGCTGCAAAGTTCATCACTGAATAATGCTTAAATACCATAAAGAGATGTGTAAAACCAGCTTGCACAAGAGCACCTCCAGAGTTTGCATCAATATTTGAAACTGGTCTTAAGAGTCAGGCTTCTTTTTTTTTGAATCAGTGAACAAGTCTGAAGCAAAGGTGTGTCCCCCACACAACTGTGATCATTAATTGACAGAATAAGTTACCTCCTAGTTTTCCTCTCACAACATCTAAGGCTTCCTTATACTTCTCCAAACGTTCCAGAATCATGTAGTACAGTTCGACCTTAAAAGAAAAATTAGACTGCAATGAAATCTGCTAGTAAAACAATATACAGGTGTGCCAAGAAATAAGTGGCTTGCGTTACTGTCATTAGAAACAGGAGATAGCCAGGACTGAAAGCTATCTTTAGCATCTCAGAGGGTGGAGCATTCAGGAATTTAGGTCTTTTTTCCATTATCAGTCCTGAAGATTCTCTTGGGGCCTCCCAGGGAGCACAACCAAGTACTTCATCAGTCAAATCAAATGCCAAGAAAGTTCCTTGGCCACACTCTTCCAAATCCCTCTCAACCCTCTGCTCTTGGTTTTCCTTCTGTCCTGCCACATTCACATTTACTTCCAGAACATTACCAACTATTATATTGGAAAACTGTTAAAATAATCAACTTCCTTTAACAGTGCATTCCTTGCCTCAATAATGTTCAAGCTGCAAGTATACACAAGCCTTACTTCAGCCTCAGCTTCAATCTTATCTTCTTTCACCATTTTTTCCACCATTCTCTCAGCTAGTGGCAAAAACATTGTTTTTGAGAGGTTTTCATCCTGTGCTGAAATAGACTAAGGAAGAGAAGAATTACTGTAACACCTCATCTGCTTGTGTTGTCCCACCCACTGCTTTTTTCCAATTAGAAAAGGAAACAAAAAAACCCCAGGTGCTTCAATCCCCCCAAAACCACACATTCATAGCAGCCATCTGTCACGTGCAGAGAGCAACTGCTCTGTTAAAGGCAGTAAAAAAAAACTAGGGATCCATGGAAAAAGCTCACTCTTGATTACACTGTCCAGAGACTCACACACCTAGGCATGTAAGATCCATGGCAAATAACACGCAGCAAGAACATGTTTTTGTTTTCCACAGCCCAGTATTTTAGAGAATGTGATTAATGCCTCCATGCTTATTTTCTGCTTGGTCAACACTCTGTCAGGTTGTTTGGTAAGTGCCTGAATCCGCTATCTCAACTAACAGCAGCAAAGCTGATCTGCAGTCTTTCTGCAGTCTCAAAGACATGCTAAGTCCAGAGCTCTCATTTATTTTCTCTGAGAGCCTTTATAACCTAGTTACAGAGAGAACAGTTCTGCCTAAGGAGCTGCAGATGTTTGAGGATTTATTCATTAGCTCTTTAACGACAAAGACAGTAGGGTACTAGTCCAGATAAGAGAGTAATCCAAGGGTATAAACATGGTAAGGCAGACCAGCTAAGCTGCATTATAAAAACACCACAGTATTCATTTTGAACCACATCAACAAAGCTGCTTAAGAAGGGCTCAGTCTTTCTTCCACTATCATAAAGAAATGGTTCAAACACACATTTTACTTAAAATAATCTCCAATATTTTCACTCAGACCATTTCTATATTTGCACTATACCTGCGGCAAAAGTCAAACTGATTTGCGACACTGTACACACCTGCATAATCAGGCTCATCACAGACCAAAAATAGTAAGGATTTTTGGGTACAATCTTATAAAGTGCCATTCCAGCCTGAAAAATAAGACAAAGTTTCATCATTCCTGAAACATATCTGTTAGCACAAGCTAAGCAGCAACAATGGCAGCAGACAACACAGAATTAGCAACTAGATGGGAGGACTTTTATCAGCCCGTGAGCCCTTCCATCCTAACACACATTGCTAAAGAAGAAGAAGAAGAAAACAGAGGGTGAAAATGTTTCAAAGATCAAGTACTTTGAGTAGGTGCACATATGATCACTTAAACAGATGACAGCTTTAGTTAGAAGTGGTAACTACATGAGGAAGCATAAGATTTATTCTTTAGGAGTGAGCAAGATATTTCCAGTTCTGATTTTCACTGGTATGCTCAAGCTCACCAAAGCACACCTTCTTCATGTAAGCAACTGCCCTCCAACACTCATTTCATACGTACACATACTCAGATAAAAAACCTACACGTGATTAAGTAGTTAAGCAAAGGTTGAGCTGAAAGCTTGCCTGTATCAAAGCAAAGCCAAAGTGTTCAAGATTCTCCAGCCTAACACAGAAACAGATATTCACACATTCCTCTCTCAGATTTCCAGTGTCTGTATATGATGAGACAACACTTTTATCCATATAAAGTCTGTAATTAATTTTAAGAAACCACCTATAATACAGTCTAGTGCTACAGATGGGCTTTTGTGACAATTTCCTGGTTGCTGTCTCAGTTTGCATTTTCCAGCGCTTTCAACTGAAATATTGCAGAACACAGGACGCTGGGGTTTATTTTCACTCTCCCATCAGTCAGCATCCACGCACTCTTTGCATCTCTAATGCCTTAGGTCAAACGCACAGCTCAATCTGGAACATCCCTCTCTGACAATGTCTGGATAACTTAACTAGGTACATCTTTGTATGACATTTTAACCATACAAAAGGTCAGAAAAATATTGTTATCTGTGCAAAACTGGCATTTTTTCCACTCGTGGTCATAGCCAGGAGTACAATTAACATACAGTCACGTCTCTGAGGTTTAGATTGTCATACGAGGCTTGTAATTACATGTACATTAATAACTTAGCCCCTACCTACAGCTTGAACTCAAACAGCATACAAGCTGAGCTACAATGGAGAATAACACTCTGCTCAATATATTCTTTTAGTGACTTAAACCAACCTTGCACAAAAATTCAAGTCACCTTAACACAGCGCGAACAAGAGGGAGTTTAGGACTCATGCACTCGGCTCTCTCTGCTGTTCTATATAGAAGAGTGAGCGCGCATGCTTTGAAAAGAATCTTCCATTTATAGGCATTCTCCAGGCACCTAATTTGGAAGGGGTGAAAACAAAACTAACCAGCGTGAGACACTGTTCTGCCAGCTGGGATGATGTACTTAAAGGAAGTGCTTTTTAGCTTTCCTTCACTGAATTACAACCAATACGAGCGTAGTTATATGTTAGATTCCAAAGGCAAAAGCAAGGGCAGAATTACTCTTTTCTTCCGAAAGATAACAGCAAACTAAGGAGTAAATCAAGTCTGAAAACAGAGATCAGAAGATCTTACTACATCTTCTTGTATCTATTCCCGAATTTTGTTACAATACACTGCCTCATACATAACCACCGTAGTGCTCAAGACAGATCGATAAAAACCTCCCAAAATCACCAACATAATCTATCAGATCAGATATACACACAAAAGGCACAGTCATCCTGTCCCACGTAAGGAAAAGAAAGCATCTGCCTTCAGATAACCCACTCCCGAAATAAAGGTCTTCTGTGAAGACTAACAGAGTACAACTTCTGCATTAACCCAGCCTAGCTTCCTGGAAGATTACTTTACAATATGAAAAGGCATTAACAGTAAGAAACACAGAAAAAGACACCTTAAAATGACCAGAACACAAATTGTTGATTGTACCTGTTGCATCTTCTTGTATTCTCCAACCCTGGCATAGGCCATGAAGAGATGAGAGTGATACTCTTCACTGTTGGGGACCTTCTTTACAGCTGCCTCATAAAGTTTAGTTACCAGTTCCGCTAAACCAAAACCAGATGCTTGAGTTACGATAAATTTGGGAATCATTTTAAAGCACAGCTACCTAAAGATTGCATCAGTGACACTCTGAACAGTAATCTAATTACACTCGACCACAGAAATGGCACTCTCCCCCCCAAGACCCCAAACATTAGCCAAAGGAGGAAAGTGCCGAAAACAAACCAACCAAACCAACCTCAAAATAAGAGTTAACAACAACAACTGAACTGCTCAGAAGCACTCAAGTCTTTTTCTTAAGAATGTTTATTTTGGAGCATTAAACCGAATGAAGATTTCTACTCCTGGCAGAATGACTGTTCCAAGTCAATTATGTATCAAAACACAGAACACTTTCAGAGCCAGTATCAAACTGGTTGCTCTTATCACAGGTTTACCTAGGTTAGTCATATCCTGTTATTTCCCAATTGCCTATTTTAGTACTCTTAACAAGTAAAAAACTTCACACTACTTTTTAATAATAGCTCCATCATGACTGAATACTTACAATATTACAATCTGAAAAACTTTCTTACATTTTCACCCTTCCAGATTTTTTTCCTTACACATACAATCATGTCTCAGAATAGCATTAGAAAACTAAAAGTAATTTGTCTTTCACATAGTTTACATATCCTTGACATGCATACATAAAACATCGAATTACATTTTTCTTGCAGGACCAGAAGTGGAAGTACCTAACACCTACTATTTCCTTTCTGAGGTATAAACCTAAAAGTTAGAAACCTGAGCTTAACGCTTATGCAAATTGTTTAGAATCACAGAAAGGCTTCTGATATTTTCAGGGGTTTGTTTACGTTGAAGTCATACATCCACACAATACTTTTTTATTATTCAAGAAAGAATGCTTTAACTCCACACATACATACACACACATATAGAAAGAAATAACCTAGGAGAGCATAAGCAACTGCTGTATTGCAGACTGATACCAAATATCCGTTTCTACAAAAGTTGTTTCACCCCATTGTCATTGCTCCAGCAATTCAACAATAAATGTTGCTACCTCCACCAAGAACCACAAGAAGCTGCCAGAAACAACAACTGTTTAGAGCTGTAGATAAGCAGTATAGAAGGTCTGGCTTCTTTCAGCAAAGCACATGCAGTTTCACTCTGTCACTCAAATATTAATGATTTAGTGTTTTTAAAATACCGTATCACCACAAGGAACTGCACTGAAAAAGCTAATGCGGTCAAATTGAGAGGCCAGGATCTCCTTTCTCTTTGTCACACAGCTTCTTGAGGCCTGAACCCCTTGACTATGGTCTCACAGCATTAAGCACACTGCAAACTACAGACGTGATATGTCACCCCTACCACATATACTGACAACAAATTCCAGTAGCTTTCATTAAAAAGTGAACTCATAGGCCGACTGGGATGGATTATTATTAGCAATTTACATTCTCAGAGTCTCTTAATAACCCAAACCCTAGACTTCGCACATTTCCCATGAAACTATGGCTCACATATACCTCTGGGAAGTACATAAATAATTTTGATTTTCAGGAGAGGTAAAGGAAAAAGCTTACGTCTATGCATTTCCCGGTAAAGAATAGTTAGTGCTTGCAAGGAATTATCATCTGTGGGTTCAAGTGCTGCTACTTCTTGTGCCAGAGCATACGCTTCATCTTGCTTGCCAGTTCTCTGCAAGCCAATTGCCTTCAGAACCTATTGACACAACAGAGGCAGCTGTTAGAAACACAGTTGGCAGTTACCAGGGAAAAGCCTCTCATTCCCTGTGAGGAGAGGCTTTGCCCAACCACCTCATTACTCCTACAGAACCTCAGGTTTTATTAAGCTTCTAATCCATATGGCTGTGGAGGAAAACTTCCAAACGCAAGCTGCATCAAAGAGTGTGGCTTTGCATTTTTTAACAAACACACAGGCTGCTCCAAGACATCAGCTGCCACTCAGTTTTCCCTACCTGCAGACTGAAAATGGACCAGTCCTGCCTATTTTAATTTTTTTTTCTTTCAGTAACTGGCCAGAGAGAAGTGACATAAATGAGATTCAGGTCAACGACACTCATCTCAGCTTGGGAAGCTTTAAAAATGCAGAAGTGGGATGAACTACAGAGGAAAAACCACAGGGAAAAAAGTAGAAAGATAGTAATATGTTCAGAAAACTGAGGAAAACAACTCCTTTCCCTTCAGGAGGGGCACAGCAAGGAAGACAGTGAACAAGAGGCAGAAGAGCAAACACCTCCAAAATCACCTTGTTATGTTCTAGTAAGGACTACACCTCCCAAGCAAATGTTTTGGTCCAAACTACTACAGACTGATCCCAACCTAGGGTCTAGAAGAGGCATCTTTAAGGCACAGCCCAGGTGCCGAGGTTGCCTGCAGTGGCTCTGAGAGGCAGCTGGACAATTAGCTCAGGTGTAACCAATTACACTCCAGTCATTAGAAGCAGCACACCAAGAGCATCTGTGAGTTTCCAGACACACAACATTGTGTGAATCAGAACAGCCCAAGAGATTCCAGAGGGCTCAGAAAACACCGTAGGCTCTGGAAGACCATGGACACAGCCCAAGAGGTCCAGCGAAACACTCCAATCTCAGTGCTCCTCTTGCCAAACGAGGTCAGTGCACTGCAGTCACACCTACCTTTGCACAGTGAAGATCCTTGTGTTTTTTGAGCAGTTTATCCGCTTGCTGGATTGCCATTTTATTATTGCCATTATCGAGATAATCTGCATAAGAACAACATATATAGAATTATACCAGAACACAAGACTGTGGAAAGCTCTCTCTAATTTTACTGTGGAGGATGTGCTGTTAGGCCAGCAGTGCAAACCACATTTTCCTTGTACAATTACTACTAAGCCAAACATTTAGGAAACATGTCATTTTGTAGATGAACTATTCATCTCCCTGTACTAGTTTTAGTCATTCGAACAAACAAGCTTTTGTAATTACTCCACATAGATCATTACAGCAACAAAAGAGACACATAATAGAGCAGGCGCTGCAGCAACAGCTCTTTGCTAGCAATGAAGCTTGGGCTCTTTGGTTCAGTAAAAGTAGAAATTAATTTGGTGTGCCTTTGGGAGACTTTCAATGACTTTTAACAGGCAGTAGGTTAGAAACTAAGCACTCACAATCTGTCAAAGCATGACGTGAGAAGACTTACTTGTCCACACAATCCATGCTGGAGGCAGAGCAAACCTTTCCCCTACCAGAGCATCGCTATGCTTTCACCAGACTGGTTTTAAAAACAAAAGAGTATTTCCTAGGGAGGTATCCCACTATCTAGTATAACTTCAGCTGTACAACACCAGCCTTAAGAGCATTTTCTCCTTTTTTCAGCTTGGTATTATAATTTTCAGCTTCACCTCCAGTGCATCATCACATTATTAGACAATCACAAACAAGCAATTTTAGATTAGAACCTGTCCCCTATATGCTTCCCCTCCCTCAAAAATTAATCCCTGCTAACCAAAGCCGAACAGCCCAGCTGCACCTGACACGCCAACAGGGAAGGAGCCTCTGCTCACACTGTTCCAGCCTCTCCCCCACCCAACTGAACAGAGCTAATGCCAGATAATTGAAACTACATTTCACATCTTTTTCTCATCAAGACTCTAGTTCTCATTATGAGAGAGAACTATTTTACCAAGCAGAAAGGTGACCTTCAGTAATTCCTTCGTATATAGTACAAAGTGTGCATCTATACTAATGAGATTTATATTCGGCAGCTCTAACATTTGCTTCCACAGCCAAGTGCTGCAGATTTAAAGTAGAGCTAATTGGGCTCCTGAGACCATACGGACAAAACCCCAGATGAGGCAGCCTGCCCACATCAACCAAAATGTCACTACATAAAATACAGCTTGAAACTGCAATACGTTGTCTTTACATGGGTTAGATAGATGGCTATCTTAGCTTACAAAAACCTGCACATCACCTTTAACCTTAAAACTTAAGCAGGGATTTCTCAGTGAAGAGGTTTCAAAACTGTGGAACAGAACATCCTGGTGATCTCTTCATACACCAGCAGAGACTTCTTGATTTAAGGCTCTGTGTTGTGCATTCACTTACACACAAATTATCTGCCATGCTGCACTGCCTGTCTTGGATTTTCTAACAACTGTGCCGATAAGATCTCCTAAAGTAAATCAAATAAACCACAAACCTCTCTAAACTGCAGCAGAATAAAAAGATTGTATTTTGCTAACAACAATTAAGTTTGTTGGAAGACAAAGTAGCTGGCAACTTCCAAAAGAATTCAAGCTACAGGAAAATAAACTTAAGGCTCGACTAGTTGCAAGTCTGTAGGTGGAGATGTTCAGTGGCTGGAAATGCAACACGGGAACCTTCAGGTGAGCGGAGAACAAATCAAGATGAAAGATAAACAGAGCTGTCAAGGAACCCTGAGTAACCAAGGCGCACGGTGCAAACTGAACAGAACTGTTTTAAGTCAAGAACCGGACCTTTGACCTCCTACTACATGTCTCCAGTTTATGACTTTAAGGACACACATTTTATTTTGGGTTCTGCAGCACCAAAGCCTGAATTCAGGTCTTGCACTGCAGATAATCCTTTTTAGAACTAGCAGAAGATTTTCCCTAACAACTATACTCTCTGATATGTATACAGTGAAAAACATTTCAGTGTCATCTGCTTTAGTATCGGTGGAATTTACCAAGATTTTTCTTTTCAAAACATTTAAGATGTTACACAGGTTATAACACAAATAATTGCACATCAATAAAAACAGCAAACACAGCGCTAACAGAAAACAAAGGCAAGAACTTCGAATTGTTACATAAAGACAAACTGCACAGCTGCAATCATAATTATGCAATGAACTAAAAGACAGGTGTGTGTTTACACTTTGAACCAAACAGAACTATCCATTTCACACGGATACATGTCTATACCACACCGTCCCCACTGCCTGAGCAGCGAAAGGCATTCCCAAAGCACATTCATCCCAAAACGAGGGCAGCCCTCCAAATGTTTGTGGAGATTTTTTTTCTAGTGTTGAAAAACTTGAGAACATTTTCTGAAATCTCTACCCAATCTTCAATTTTAGGGAAAAAAAACGATAGCGTAGCCTAGGGAAGTGTTTTTCTTTTCTCTTTCTCTGTATTTGCATAAACAGAAACAAGCTTGTCTACAATTTCTTAAGCAATCCCAATTGCACATAATACCCTTGGTTGGAAATATTTGGGGACAGCTTAATACAGGAGATCTCTTAACACGACCGTCGCCTTCTAACTACTTCACTCCTGTCTCCCAATTAATTTCTGTAGCACCCTAATTACTCTGTGCGACAACACCTCAACGCACAACTTTAAGGTATCCCTACCTGCTCCTGTTCCTCCTACGAACGAGCCGATTTCTAAGCCCTCTGCACCAGCAAACAAACGCCAACCGCAGCCGCAATGACCGAAAGAGGCCCAGGACCCCCC
>NW_010142320.1:0-2623 GCF_000699245.1 Pterocles gutturalis | reverse complement strand
GGAGCCGTGGGGAGCGCGGGGCGCGGGGGGACAGCCCGCCGCGGTGGCAGGGCGCGGGCTGCCTTTAATAAAGTTCCTGCCAGACGGAAACGGCTCCGCAGGACCATGAATCACGGCTTCCCGTAACATTTAGTAGCAAAGTGCTTTTTTAAAATATGACCAGTTTAACAGGTTAGACAAAATGACTTCGAGAAATGTTATTGTAGGTTCCCTCTGATTGCAGGGAGCCAGGCAGCGTCTGAATCCATGTGATGGTTTATGGTTCCCAAGCTGGGAAAATGGGGGATTTTCTCCCTCGCCCTCGGTGCACAGCCACAGCGTGGCCAAGCGTTTCCTTGTCCGTTTTCTTGCCTCTTCCTCCAACATGCACCCAAAGCCCTGGGCAACGCCCAGCATCGAGGCCCCTGAGCCACCCCATCTGCAGAGACATCCCCCAGGATGGCTTTGACCCCAGGATAGCAGCTATCCTTCCAGACTCCAAAGGAGCAGCAATAACGAGTGATTATCTCAGTATTACAATTACTCCAGGCAAACTTGGGGATTTTTTTTTTCCTCCCCAGGTAACACCAAAAACCCCACGTGATGTTCCATTTATCCTGGCATCTGCTCGTGGCCAGTCCTTTCAGCAGAGCAGTTAAATCCCACTGGAAGGGTCCTTCGGAACTGAACTCTGGAGAAGAGCAGCAGCTCATCCAAGGACATCACTACATGCCCGTGGTTGTGACTGTCCCATCATTTCCACACCTACAACAATAATCCTCCTACTGGAATCTCACCTCCTCCTCCCCTGCCTTTAACAGAGCTCACGCCAGACAGAAATTCAGCAAAGGCACCAGGAGTGGCAACCGCGTCCGGGCTGCCTGGGAAACCCACCTCCCACCCCGGCTGGAGGGAGCCAGAGGGGTGGGGGAAGGTCCCCCAGGGCCACCCACGTCCCTGGAGAGACGGGCGTTTTGGGACTGTCGCTTGTTTCTTTAAACAAGACTGGTTGTAATTGCTTCACTAAATATTCATCAGGATTTCTGTTGCACAGGTGCAGTATGCAGTAGCGGAGAAGGTCGCACACGCTCACGACACCGGCTTGACACATCCGTGTAGAACCGCGCCGCGCGATGCTCCTCCCTGGTCCTTCCCCCTGTGCTCCTCAGGGCTCCCGCTGGCATCAAAGGGGAAAGAGTGGCAGGTCCGGCATCCAAAAAATTCCTGTTGGGGGGGAAAACATCTACAGCCCCCCAGGGAGGATGTCCAATATACCCGTTGTCAGGGAGGAGCTGACAGCAGGCAGTGGTTGCTCTTCTGGACTCACGACTGTGAATTAACCACGATTTACATGCAGCAGCACCTGCCTACAGAGCAGTTACTGGGAACCAGCACCGCCTAAACGACAAAGTTACAACCGCACTGACAGCATTTGTCCAAGGCTTCAGGAGATGGAACCACACCAGCAGCATCTTCCGTAGTTCTTGCTCGAGAAAACCATCAGCGTTTTGATTAATTACAACTCTGCACAAACAACATCCCCCCAGAAAGAGCCGCCAGGCTTCAGAGCTGCAATCCAACCTTCCCAGCTAGAGCCTGGAACGGGACAGCTCACGGGATGGAAGTTTTCAGCCACTCCAGAAACAAGGGTGCACCAGGGCTGTCCCCAGGTCCCCAGCAAAGTCCCCACCCGCTGGAATGGTCGGGGCCGAGAGGGACCCGAGTGTCACTCCCGGTGCTGCAGCGCGGAGCGGCTACGCTGAAGGGGAGTTACGGGTACGATGCCTGAGTGCTCACTCAGCATTTGGAAATCCAAGGAAAGTTTTGCGCAGAGTTTAGCCCAAGAGCAGGTCGGGATCCAGCAGCACCGGCTGACCACTCACGTCACCGGCAGAAAGTTACAGGTTGGCGGCAGCATCGGCGTTTGCGCAGAACCACCGCTGCCTCCACCTCCCAAAGTGCACCCGCGGAGCCGTGCACTCCCCCCCGCACCGTGTACAGTGCAAAAGGGGCATGTGATGCCAAATCAAGTGACAGATGCACGCCAGCACACGGCCAACTACCATCAGGTCAGCTGGAGAGGACGTTCACACCGTTACAACCCCTAGCAGGTGAGGAACAGATGCCTCCAGATAAACACCTGGTAAGAGAAATGGGAAAACGAAGTATCCAGTCTGGCTCCAACTGGAGCCACTCTGCCGTCCCTTTCATTCACATTCCACCAAATTTTTGCGTGTGTTACGCAGTGCAGCTGACACATTACATGCCCACAATCTGCACGTGAAACCGAATTTTTATTCCACTCCTACATGTTTTATTCTAATTATAATAAATAAAATAAAATAGCATCTCCCTATTTTTCCCTATGGCCTGCGGCTTGCACTCTGCCTGGTTCCTCCATTCCCAGGCACCCACCGCTCTCCCCACACCCCTGCTCAGCACAGACACGTGCTCCTGGGCAGGATCCGGGCCGTCCCTTCGCTCCGCGCCGTTTGTACCAGCACAACACTGAGTGAGGCTTTAATAAAACACAGGGCTAATCAACATTTCAGCAATAGCGCTGGAGAATTGATAATGAACAGATTTATGTCACGGGATTGGGTATCTGCCAGCCCCTCTGCTCTCCCCTCCCCAGCGGCAGGTT
>NW_010142319.1:9376-14999 GCF_000699245.1 Pterocles gutturalis | reverse complement strand
GTTTGCCCGTCGGCTCCTCACACAACCCCAGCCCTGTGTGTCCCCCCAAAATTATCTTGAGACTTTCAGAAGGTTTCTTCTAAAAGGGGGGAGAGGATAAAGGATGCTGGTGTAATGCAAGGAGCAGCCCAGCTCCCCAGCCCCACAAACAGCCATCTGGGAGTGCAGCCGGGGGCTGAGGGGCTCCTCAGACACCCACAAGATGGGCAGCAGCGGGGACACCCATCCCTCCCCCTTCTGCAGGGATATTTCAACCATTGCCCCTATTGGAAGTCCCTCTGTCTCCCCAGAAAAGATTGTTCCCAACTAGTCCACCATAGCATTTAATTATGTGCATTAAACTTCTTCCCCTTTTGTCCAACACCATTGCAAGGGTCATCGTCATCACTCCCAACCCATGGAACAGCCTTCTTACCCCAGGTACCTCTCTTCCAGCACCAAAAAAAGAGCATGGCTGAAACTGATATAAGCTGAGTGCTGCGGAACAACAGCCTGAAGTGAAAAAGTGTTTTCCTTCCAAGTGCTGGAGCCCAGCTGCAGACAACCAGAACACAACTGGACTGGGCATCCTGGGGCAGTCATCCCCAGCACTCCACTCAACCCCGCTCGAGCTCCAAGGCGCTAACAGAGCTAGAGACCTCATACTTACAAATACTGCTTTTGGTTTTATTTCTATGCACAGTAAGAAATGTAAGAATTATAGCCCATAATATTACATGTACTCTTCTCTCAACTAGTTAATAAATAAATTCATTAAGAGTCTTGCATCTGCTACAAATCCTGCCAGAGCTGTCGTGTTTGTGGCTGCCAGCATCAGGAAGCAGCAAGAGCAGGGGAGCCAGGAGCAGCCCCAGCACCAGGCAGGCACAACCCCCCTGACCAGGCACAGAGCCAGACTGCGGGAGGTGGAGCAGGGTGCTGGGAGCAATGGGTACCATCAACACACCAGCTCCAAGGTCAACCAGGGAGAGCCAAACACCAGTTCAGGACCAGGTCCGAGGCAGGCTCACCTGCAACACAGCCCAGGCAAGGACTGAAGAGACCCCCGGGGCTGGAGGTTAAACAGAACTCCTGGCAGAGGTGGTTGGTGGGGGCTCCAGGTGAGGCTCATCAGGGCAATTGAGGCCTATTAGTGACGATGGCCCTGACATCCAGAGTCTTCATTACTGGTGATGCATCCAGAATAGCAGAGGTCATTTGAATATCAGATGCCAAGCTGAGTTTGCAGTGCTTCCCAATAGAAAAAATGTTTTTTTAATTAAAAAACTAATCAAAATTTACTCTGGAGTTAGTAAGTTACATGAATTCTTTCATCAAAGCTAGGCTGGGGAGGCAGTAAAGCAGAAGGAACAGAATGAACTTATTACAGACAATGATGACTCCAGGTCTGAATTTTGAAAGGCAGGGACGTCAGTGAGGAATGTATTACCATATGTTTAAGAAGAAGTTTCAATAGCACCAATCAAGGCATTAGCAGCAGCTATAGGGACAAATCCAAGTGCATTAAAACTGTTAAGACAGCTCCTGTCTACCAGTCCTGGCAGCACATCAATCGGAGGAGGAAGAGGCATCTGTGAATCAAAATCTGCTTCCAGGTTCCCAGGCACAGGAGCTACCTAGAAGTGTTGAGAGATGATTTCTATTTGTTTAAAGCATTAAAGGAAAAATTGAAATGGGGAATAGAAATTAGCATAAAGCTGAGATCATCTAAATGTCTCTTGTTTCACTCCATCTTGAAGGCACAGTGATGGCAGAGGTACCTGTGCCTAAGGGACAGCACAGGCCTGTGGTTTGGATGGCTGATCTCTATCCCCAACGCTCCTCCCTCCTTTGCTCTCTTTTCCAGTGCACTGGGGCTGAAGACCCTTCTGCTTTGAGGGCTCTAAGATCTACATATGAGGTGCTGAGGAAGACCATTACCATCACCCACATCACCGGTTGTGCAGCTTTCTCCATGCTCCATCCGTCTGGTGGCTTCCTCTCTCTCTGCAGGTGCAGTTCCAACCCCTTGTGCCCACAAAGCTTCTCATCACCATTTAGTCGCATCTTCTCAATGCTCCTTTTGTGCATTTTTTTTCCAAGCTGTCTCACACCCCCCTCCTTACCATACGTGTGGGACCAGCCACGCTCAAGTCCTTTCCTGGACCCTTCTGCTACAGAGGGGCTTGGGCTGAGCGCTCTCAGCGTCATCCCTTGGCTTTGGTGTCATCTGCCTCTCATTCTCCTGCTACAACATGTTGCTCCTCAGGGCAGTGACCTGCCTAATTCGTGTACTGCAGAGCTCTGATTACTGGTTGTCCCAAAACATCCTAAACCAAAAACATCTGCATTAAAGTGAGACAAAATACATTGACAGCTGTAAATCAGACGGACAGTTAAAGGCGGAATGCCCGCCAGATGCCTGGAGGAAGCAGTTTGTTTTGGCTGCCTGTTTAAGGGAAATAAGGATTTGCGGGGAAGCTGGAAACTGTTAGTCCTAAGTGTTCTTCACTGCTCATCATGGACAGAAAGGTCCTTGGGAGAAGGCGAGGACAAGCAAGGAAGAGGATTCCTGTGGTGTTGTAAGTAAGCTGAGAGTGCAACCGAGAACAAATAAACTCAAAGATTTACTACCTCTAGAATAGCACGTCTGTGGCTGCTCTAGTGGAAGTGGTTAATTGATTGTTTCCTCAGTGAAGCAGGCTCTGACTAATTGAACCATGGAAAGCTCTAATAGATTTTTCCTGCTGGCTCTTTCTCTTCACACTGGTCACGTAGCTTATATTTTTTTGCCTTGAGTCTTAAGTGTCTAGGTCAGCCTAGGAAGTCAGCATAGAATCACAGAATCATAGAATGGGTTGGGTTGGGTTGGAAGGGACCTTAAAGATCATCTAGTTCCAACCCCTCTGCTCTGCACAGGTCTAATTGATTCCCTGACCTGATCTGAGTTCCACTTGTCTTTCTGGGCAGTCTAGAGGGCACGAGGTAAAACGTGCTGAGCATGGATACAGATAACCAGTGAATAAACACCACAGGATGGCCTGGCATTGCCACCTCTGGTCTTGTGGCATTGCATCAATATGGGGGGATGCTGAGAGGTACTGACTCGTGTGCCCAGCTACGCCAAGAACCAAAGTTTCACAGGGCTTGGTTGTTGTACGCTTGTATAACAATACACATTTTAACTTATTTATTATTTCTTGCTGTTTGTGTTGAGGGAATATTGCAGACTGATGCCTTGAAGAGCCAGGCACAGTATAAACACCAGGTGAAAGCTGTTGTCTTCCCCAGGTGCTCACTGTCTAAGAAGTCAAGACAAAGAACAGAAGGCAGTGTAATTTTTCTTATATGTGTTCAGGATATGAAGCATGGGAGTTTTACTTGGCTTATCAAGACCACATAAGGAAAGTCTCTGTTGGAACTGGGAATTGAATGCAGATTTCCTGCCTTAATCTCAAGACTACCTTCTGCTTTTCACTAATACAAGCATTCATATGTTCTAACCTTAGCAAAATTATTTTGTAAGCCAGACAGGCTTTTACAGGATCCTTTGCTGGTTGGGATCCAGGCACCCAGGAGCCCTCTGGTTTGTTGTACATGTCCTGCTGTGGCACAAGTGCTGCCGCAAGGAGCTAGCCAGAATGCTGCACGGTGCGCACAGTGGAGTTCAAAATACACTGGCACTTATTTAAACCCGAAACCCCATCTAGAAGCAGATTTGTTTTCAGTCTTGCTGTTCTTCCACCCTTCTCTCCTAATATTGTGTTGTCTTAGAGTCACATCTCTCTTTAGCTGTCAAAAACAAGCCCACAGAGGTGCTGAACCACTAGAGAGAGAGAGAGCCAAGAGGGTGAGTAGTGAGATGCAGAGCCGTCAGCCCTGGGTCCCTTGCTAGCCCTGCTTCTTCTCACATTTGTCTAGTCAGCCTTTTGCGAGGGTTAAGAGAACTCAAGGCTTCACAGCACGTGCTGCACTCTGGTTTTACTCTTGGCATCTACTAAATCTGGACAGGTTCAGCCCATCCAGTGGCTTCCAACCCCTGAGAGCAGCAGTGTGGGAGTGGGTTAGCACCGCCACAGGGTATGACTCAGCAGACCATATTCTGCTTCATTGTGCCTTCACAAATGTTGGGGTTTGGTTTTTTGATTATTATTTTTCTGTTTCAGACAGCCAGGACAGGCCCTGATGGCTAAAATATGGACTCAGATTGATGAAGTGCAGGACAGCGGTAATTTACAGACCCATATTGTCTGTTGCAATATTCAACCACAAGCAAAAGGGAAGAGGAAACACCTGCATGGAGAAAATGCTGCTAAGAGCAGGTACTTGCTTATCCACTTCCGTGATTTATCATAAACACAGCGCTTCCCCAGGAGCTGTACTATCCCCCAGCTCTCCAGGCTGGGAAATGCTAGGGACAGTGAGGAAAAGCTTGAGAGACCTGGGAAAAAGAGGATGAAAGAGCAAAAGCAAGAAGGCCAAAAATGCTGAACTGCAGGAGGCACAAGAGGAGACAGAAAGGACTGGGGAGTTTAACCAGTCAAAAGAAGTTTTTCAGCCACAGGCAAGTTCAGAAGAGCTGGAGAAATGGACTTGGGGCACATCATATGGTGAGGAGCGAAAATGAGACACTAAATTACAGCTCTTGTACAGGAACAGCCCATCTAGCTCCTCTAAAAAGCTTCATAAGAGAAAAGCCCACCTGGAAACATGATCAATAATCGTAAGCATTGGTGTATTAAAGTAGCAGGCTGACTGGCCACAAATGATGGAGCAGCTCAGGCAGGTGGGTGTCTGGCCTGCGAGTGTGTGAAGATGAAGGTGCTGCTTTTAAAAACCTGAACCACAGTGTGTTCATTCTGGAAAGCATCCTGTAGGGCAGACTTGTTGTGGGAAATATCCCGAAGATTGGGGAGACAGGAGTAGTTAGACTGTGGCTGAATGAAACCGTGGAATGGCGCAGACAAACAGCTTCCTTCAGTCCTTTCATTCATACCCGTTCATGGCGTTGGCATTGTCTCAAGTGGAGACTATGCTGGGAATGACGGGTGGAATTTAGTGCATTTGAATTTTATTCAGCAATTATTGTAAAACACAATAATGCTTCAACTGGTGGGCAATTTAGCTCCAATTCCAAAAATACAGACTCATCCACTCTAGCTGTAAATTTCCAACCTCTTTCCTCCAAGCAAACTAGCACATAGAAATGCATGAATGATAACCAAGCAAAGTAATGATGCCTGGAGAATTAAGATGGCTCAGAACTATCCAGCCAAATTGCATAGCAATAGTATGGCACCCATCCCAGGTCATGCTTAGAAAGATTCAGGCTCACTTCTCTGACTGACATTAAAAGGACTGTGGCTCCACCCGATTCCCCTGTGCACACACACAAGCTTATGTTTGCACGTGTAAAAGGAGAGTAAATGTTTAACTACTGTTGTAACGTCAATATTCAGTGCCAAGACTGGGAAGTTCTGCTACTTATGCAACTAGGCCATTTCCTGGAAGGAATACAGAGAACAGACATCTCAGCTTTCTAATATTAGCTTCTGAGTTTGGAAGTGTGAACCTAGCTTGTTGGCTAAGGCTGTGTTCGTGCTAACCCCACGTGCTGGAGTTCAGCAGCTCTCGTTGCAGACCC
>NW_010142319.1:416-9323 GCF_000699245.1 Pterocles gutturalis | reverse complement strand
CCATGCCCTGGGCAGCACCAAGGCAGCAAGCCGGCTTTACAGGGCTTGGGCAACTCAGCCCCTAGTCAGGAGGCCACGAAACCCACCAAATAAGGGTAGTGAGCTCTGGGCAGCAGCAACTGGTGTGCTGCTGGTGCTGGAGCTCACTGGGAGCTGACTTTGCTCGGGTAGCTCTGCGCTACACTGCAGTTTGCGGCATAAACCCTCCCTTAGAGCAGATAACCACTCAGCATCTCAGTGAATGGTAATTTAATGTAGATTTAATGTTAGGATTTGGGTCCTTTAGTTGCCAGAACATATAATCATGTGGACAAAATGTTCCTCACTGCAGAGTGCCTCATCTCGGCGTTCCTGCTCCCTCCATGGGAGTGACACATTGGGGTCAGCGATGCTGCTGAAGTCGGTGGCTTTTCGTCAGCTTGCGCGCACGCTCTCAGCCTGGGAGGCAACAGGTTGGTGAAATATCGTTTTTTAAATGAGACTGCTGAGCCTGTAATAAGAAGAGGACAGAAATAATCCTGTGTGTGGCTTCTTGCAGATGGGCTTTAGAGCTTGTAAAAGTTGTAGCAAATGGATTTGCTCCGGGCTTGGGTAGACATTGACAGATGTATCAAATGAGGGGTGATGCAACATCTCAGCTACAGCAAAATTGCATCTTGGAGGGATAAATCACTGCAAACACTTGAGGATACTTCAAACGTGTTGCCATGTTGCGCTGAGGCTGGTGTCAGCCAAAAAGGGCTGTTGTGTCCTGCAGTGTGGGACAGCTGGACAAGACCCTGGAAGCCAATGGGGAAAGGGAAAAATGCTTTTTCCTCACCTCAAAAGCCAGCAGCAGTTTGGTAAAATGCATTTGTATTTTTACGGCACTGCCACAAGGGCTGCTTTTACCCTTTTTCTTGTTTCGCCTTGCCTTTTCCCTCCCTCCTTTCTTCAGGCTGCGATAACCCTGTTCCAAAATGAGAGGAAGATTCACCAATCTGCAGTTACCAAGGGGCTAAATTTGTGATACATTATGCACATTTTTCACGATGCAGCATTTTTTGCTGAACTTGAGAGGAACAATGTTACATAAGAAGCCCCTAACAGATTGTTTGCAGAAAACTATACGAGACAAATAATTTGAAGCTGTGACTCAAACTGTGTAACTACAAACTGAAGGCAAGACCAGTTATGATCAACCAAGTGATAACACAAGTTGTATCATAATACCCTAAAACATTGCATCAGCTTGAAAATAAACAGAGATCTCAGTAGCCTGCTGGAGTCTTCACCAGCAAGCTCACATTTAGCTTCCCAACTCTCTCCTGTCTTCTGACATAACTTGTCCTAAAAATAAAAATAATGTGCTCTGCCTTTCAAAATGCCTTATCGATCTATGCCATCAACAGACTGCTCTGCCAAGTGTTGTAACTCCTCTCTTAATTCTCCAACTATAGGAAACTTATGGGAGGAAATGTAAGGGATTTTTTACTGAGAAGAATGTATAGCCTCTGAATGTTTACAGAAACATATGATAAAATTCAATACATGCATATCTTGGAAATATATATTTTACATTGATCTCTTTGGTAATCTCAGAGCTATTATATTTCTTTTCATATGTCTGTAAAGATACATTGGTTCTGGTAGTACCACTAAAAACCCAGATAATGTTTTAATGGTTTTGCTGAGGCTTTATTTCACACCAACTACTTGAATATATCACTCCACTTATCTCACTAGTCTTGTTTTTATTCCTCTCTTCACATTTAATTTCAACTTTTTTTTTAACATTTGCAAACTCATCAAATCATTCACCTTTGTCAGTCTTTTTGAGGGCATCAATGTCAACATGGCTGCTCCGGCAGGGGGATTGGACTAGATGATCTTTCGAGGTCCCTTCCAATCTCTAACATTCTGTGATTCTGTGATTCTGTAATGCGATTCAGACTAGGTTTCACAGTTTGTGCCACAGAGAACTCCTCAAGTTCATCCAGATTGCTTCCAATCTTCAAAATATTAGGTCCACTCATTCAAATCCTCAGTGAAAATACTGTAAAAACAGTTTACCATATTTTTTTACTTTTGCTGCCAAAAAGATTCCCTTACTTTCAGGTTCAACTATTAAAGAATTTATCATTATTTTCTGAAAACCTGCCCTTTTTTTACTTCAATTCTTACCATTAAAGCCTTGATGTTCCCCATTTCACCAAGGTACTATGTTCAATTTCCTTGACTCTATTGGAAAACATCTTCAGTTTGCTTTTGACAAAATGGAGTTACAGCAGTGATTCAGGACTGCTGAAAAACTGCTTTAATAAAATAGGACACTTGTCATATGAAAGAAAATATTGTTTCAATGCACCTCAGAGGTCAATAAATCTGCCGCTGGCTGGCTGTACAGATAACTACCTTGCCTTACAAGGGTCCAAGAATTACTTAGAGTTTATTTCAATCAAATTGTGGGGGATGTAGAAGTACGGGAAGGAGGTAGTCACCACTGATTATGCATCAGCACGTATTGTACCAGCGCTTCTTTGGATCCCTTGTGGATTGTGTGGACAGTACAATCCCCATCCTGGAGGTTGAGGTTTAAGGTTTTTTTAGTTTTGTGGACACTGTGTTTGTTTCTCTCCCTCCTGCCTGTCTGAATTAACATCACTAAAGGAAGCAGGAATTTGTTCATCTGGCAGTGTCTGCCCAAGGTCTTAGCGTACTGGTGACCTGCTCCTCAGCATCGTACCAGCTCATTTTGGGGATCCAGTTACTCAAATCCGCTTTGACTTTTTCATGAACAAAATGCCTAAATAAATGTGTGTATGTAGTGATCGTATGTGTTAGCTCTGATGGAGAGATTTACCCCATACCACATACCATACTTTCAGCTTAAAACTGTTACCCCTCATCCTGTCACTCCACCCCCTGATCCAGAGCCCCCCCATCTCTCCTGTAGCCTCCTTTCAGCACTGGAAGCTGCTCTAAGGTCTCCCCGGAGCGTTGTCTCCTCCAGGCTGAACAACCCCAACTCTCTCAGCCTGTCCTCATACAGGAGGTGCTCCAGCCCTCGGACCATCTTTGTGGCCTCCTCTGAACTCACTCCATGTCCTTCTTGTGTTGGGGGCCACAGAGCTGGATGCAGCTCCTCTTGTCTGCCACTAAGAGCAAAATCTGGAAACTGGAACCATCTTCAAAAGACTTTGATTTTTAAATTTGCTTTCTGCTTGATGTAGCTATTTTCTGAAACAATCTCAGCAGTGAAAAGCCTTTTCAGAATAGAACAGGAAGGTTTTCTTTCTCCTGAAAGCGCTGAAACAGATGTTTTGATGCTGCCAGATCTTTTTGTTTGTTTGTTTCATTTCAAAACAAAATTCCAGTGAAATGTAGTCAATTTTGTGAAGTACTTTGATTTCGATGGGTCCGTGTATGTTGGGTTAAATATTTTTCCGGCTATCTCCATTTGGGAGAAGCAGGGGGGGAGGCAGACCAGATGTCACACAGTGTGTTTCAGAACTGGAGATCTGGCACCCATCTGACAAACAGCCTTCGGAACTGTGGGAACACGGTGTGGGTGCATCCGGGGCTCGGGAGGGGACACGCTAAGGAAGAGTCATGGAAACCTGTCTGATGAGGGGTCCG
This sequence comes from Pterocles gutturalis, assembly GCF_000699245.1. Lineage (NCBI taxonomy): Eukaryota > Metazoa > Chordata > Aves > Pterocliformes > Pteroclidae > Pterocles > Pterocles gutturalis. Next base: position 5,705 of record NW_010142319.1, on the reverse strand, counting down.
TGGAAACAACTGATGGTCTGGCTCTAGTACCAGCCTCTGCTACTGGCTTTCCAAATGACCTCAAGCAAACATCTGTGGCCCAGTGACCTTTAAGAAGGGGAATAACAGAGTGACTCCTTGGACCGCCATGTCTGATGAGAATTTAGGTTTTTAGGGCTGCAACAGCCTTTTGTGTTGTTATTTTGAACAGCAGCTTGAACAGCACAGCCCTCTTCCAGGTTGCGGGCTCTTTGCTCTGTGCAGAGCAGGCAAGAACAGTAATTGCCTGGACCTGTGTGTTTTTGTTAAGACAGGCAGCAGCAGAATAATTTAAATGCAGATCCCAGCATCCTGCAGACACAAAAAGAAATCCAGGCTTTGCAAAGTCAAAGAGAAGCGGTTCTGTCCTCCTGGGAGCTACAAAATAGGTTGGGATGCCAAAAATAACCTGCTACTAGTTATAGATGCTCCAGCTCTTTTACTGAGACACGAAAACTTGAGCTGGGTTTAATACAAGACACTTGTCTAGTGTCACTGTGACCTTCTGCAGTTTTCCCACCCCAGCTCTAACAAAATTACAGATGAATCCATCCTGTCACTTCATTTCTTTATTCTGGCTCTTGTGCTGAGCTGAGCTCATGCTGTAAAACCTCCTCAGTGAGACTCAGCTCGTTTTTGTAACGGCTCCATTTCCTCTGCGAACTCATTTGCATGAAAACCTGGTTCCCAAGCAGTGGGTCCATGTCGTCAGGGAACGGAGATGAATTCAGGCTCCAATTCTCAGAAACACACAAATGAAATAAGAGCTTCTCACAGGTGGTTTTGGGGCTTGGGGTCGCTGGTCCTATTGATTTGGGGTAGGGGACCCAGCTGGCTTAGGACATTTAGCAGCTTCACACGCTGCATCAACAGAGCAGCAAGCCATGCCCAATTTCAGGGAGAAAATATTTGACCCTCTTAAGAGAGTTATGGCCCGAGGATTTTTTTCTAAAGGAAATTATCTGAACCACAAATCAAGGTGGCAGATTCCTCCTGTGGAGACCATTCTGTTGGAGACAGGGGAAACAGAGGAAATCATCTGAGCAGAGCCAGAGAGATGAGCTCACCTGGGGCATTTGGGTGCCTGTAGTGCTGGGGCTGGGCGGGCTGGGGTGATGTGGAGAGTGCCAACACACATTCTCACAGCCAGTTCCAAGCCCAGCTCTTCTTGCCCGGTGCCCAGCCCTGCCAACAGCAGCTGAGCGTGCCAAAAGCCTGGCTCAGTCCCACCAGAGTTTTCCCAAGCCAAGGCAGGGTGGAGCATCCGGGTGTCCCTCCATCCCAGGATGTCCTGTCAGCAGGAGGGTGACACCTCCACAGCCCTGTCCCTGAGCACAGAGACCTTCCTGTGTGAGGACAGAGAGCAGCCCCAAGCTCTCTCTGTGGAACTGGAGGAGATCAGAGGCAGGAGGTGATGGGAGGGAGGGGGCAAGATGTAGAGGATGGTCTGTCTCCTCCCCACCTTTCTTATTCCAGCTATTACCTATTTCTCGTGCTCCTTTCTAGTCTCAGGGGTGCCAGACCCTGCTCTGTGTTTTGGAGAAGCCGTGAGCTGGATGGAGGCAGGATTTCAGCTGGGGACAGGATGGGTTGGAGGAAAGCTGAGCAGTCTGATATTCGGGGCTGGGAATGGTCACGTCCTGGCTCCCTCTGCCCTCGGTGACACCCGAGCAGAGGTAGGAGGAGAGACAGCAAAGGGGGTCACTGGAACAAAGAGAGATAAACAAAGGATAATCTTTCAGGCAACAATTCATCATTTAAAGCCAAAGCAGAGAAACAATTTCCCAGCTAGCACAGCATTAAACAGATGGACTGAACCACTTCAGCAGCCAGCAGGTCTCTCAGGGCTCAGAAAACCCATCGGTCCATGGCCACAGGGCAATAAACCTGGACAGCCAAATTCCTCACTGTAGCCACTGCTTTTATTGATTTATTTATTTGCACAAAGGGACAGCGATGCCTTTGGAGGATGCCTGCAGTGGTACAGCCTCTGCCTGGGGAACAGATGCTCTCCCGGCGAATCACTTCCATTTGCAAGATCTCACATGAAGAGGGCAAACACGAGCCCTTCGTGCTGCCTTTGCCCCAGCCTCCTCCTCTGTCCTCAGCTCTGCCCCAGCCTTGCCCTGCCATTGCCAAAGCTACTGTTTCAGTGTCAAAGCGTGCAATAACTAGTTTAGTCTCCTGCTGATTTGCCTGGTTTGCTTCAGGCAGAGCCCTGGTTTCATCCAGGTCATGTCCGAGGTGGCACAGACGCCAGCAAGGAGAGGGGGAAGGCGCAGGAGGTGGTTAGCATTGCAGGCTGGCACTTAGCACATTCATTACTTTTCCAAACCAGTAAAAAGCCAGAGAACAGGCTGTGGAGCACTTTGGTAGGAATAATCCCCAGGTGAGGGTTGGAGGAGTGCAAGGAGTTTGCACTGCGCACTGGGGCATCGCTCCTGTGATAAGCCCAGCTGCTTTGCCCAGCTGCTGGCATGGCCAGGGCAGGCCAGGGCTGCAGGGAGAGGAGGTGGCTCAGGGCACTTCGCCCTGTCCATGTCAGGATGTCTCCATCACGGAGGTACAACAGCTCCGTAGCCATGAGGCATCCAGCAAGCATGAAAGCATCTTTCCTGTCCTCCTCCACCCTAGAGGTTCATGGGGAGCAGGCAGGCTGGTGCCGGGGCAGCCTGCACACTGCTCTGCAAGCCTGGTGAGGAGGAGGAGGAGGGGGAGGAGGAGAGCTTGGAGCTACCCAGAGGTGGCTGATGCTGCTGTTGCCGTTGGCAAGCTGTCACTCTGACACCTCCCTGCGCAGAGCTCTGACGTCAGGTGCCTCTGACAAACTTTGCTGTCAGTCAAAAGCCTTTTCACAAACAGAGACGGTGACAGTTTGCAATGCAAACACCAGTCCTTGCCTGGCTCCTTTCCCTTCTTTTCTTTTTTAAGCTCACAGATTTAAATTTTAAATTGCTGGTCCATTAACGGCCTCCCGAGGGAATGAACCTTCTCATGGTTTCTGGTGTTGCATCCTCTCCTCTGCCTGTCCCCTGCCCACTGCCACAGCCCTCGGGACTAGCCCTGGCCCCCGGAGCCTCCCTGCCCCAAGTGAGAGCCCAGAGCCTTGGCTCCACCAACGTTGTGAAGCTCTTGGGAGCCAGGAGTCTGGGAGATGGCGACCAGAGCAAAATTCTCCATCTCCTGGGGCTGGTCATGCTGAGCAGGTGGCTGAGAACCTGCAAAGGTTCATTCCTCCCTTCTCCCATTCATCTTTCTTTCCTTTCCCCCTTTCTCCTTGCTGGAGGAAGCAAGGCTGTCCCTTGCTTTAGAGATCCTGGGTCCTCCAGTCTGAGACTCTGGGGGAAGACAGAGATCAACAGGGTTTAGGCACCCACACAGAGAGGCAGCAGGGCTGGTACCCTTTTCTCCTCCATCCTGAGCTGTGCTGGATCCCAGGAAGTGTAATATTTGCTCAAACATGTCAGTAAATCCCCCCTGTGCTACAGGAGGTCACCTTCCCTAATCTATGATGTCCAATTGCGTAACTGAGATACTGAACAAATAGCTTAAATTTAATCTTTGTTTTCTTCTATCTCAAGCGTGGCAAATCAATTCCTGGGCAAGTACAGCTTCAGCGCAGGGCTGGGAACACACACTGGTCACGTTAACCTCCAAGAGAGCAGAAAAAAATGAGAGAAATAAACTGAGTGAGGTTTTACTGCCTGTTGCAGCACCTCTCCCTGTTGAACATTGCTCCAGGGCTGGGGTTTTGGTGCCTTCATCAAGGGATTTGCAGCCTTGCTGCTCACCAGAGCACTGCAGGTACCAGGCTGGGTCTGGGTGAGGTCCTGCGGCAAAGGCAGGAGACATTACTCTAGACATCAGCAGATGGGTGCAGTTCTGAGCAGACTTGTGTCAGTGTTCTGAGGCACCAGCTCTCATCTTCCCTGAAACCTTCCCACCCTGGCCGAGCTCCTCCTGGCAGCTTAAAGGCAGCAGAGAAAGGCACAGGACAAGGGGCAGCATGGCTTCAGCAGTGCTTGGAAGGTGTCCTGGTGGCAACGCAGGCAACGGGAAGCAGAGAGAGGGATTTGGTTCTCATTTCCCTCCCTGCTCATTTTTCTTTGGTTCATTAATAACCTTTCATACAACAGCAGGGATATTAATAGGATGCTTCAGTTCCAAATGTCCCCATCTCCCCTCCCTGCTCCCCCTCTCTCGCCATTTTCTGTCACTCTGACAGCTTCCTTCACATTAATTAAAGCAAATAACAAGCTTATACATCTCATCAGGGTAGTTCAAAAACTAAACACACCAGCCATCTATCTCCCTGGTCACTGCAGATGGAGCAAAACCAGCTCTTTTCTCCCTGCCATGGTTTCTCCCTGTTGGAATAGGGATGCGCTTTAAATGTCCATCCTCAGCCAGACACCACGGTGGGTAGGAAATTCTGCGACTCTAAGCGCCTGCTGGGTCCTGCCTGCTGTGCTTCCTGAGCTGCTCTGGCTGGTGTCAAGCCCATGTCATGGGCTGTCACTCTCCTCTGCATGGCACGGATGACCCCAGTTAGCACTGCCACCTTCCCTCCAGTTCAGCTCAGGGCTGCATCTACCCCTGCTCTGCACCAATATCTCAGTGCCTCTGGCATTTTTTTCGCAGGAAAAGGGAGAGATAAATACTACCTGGCACGCTGCAGTGTGCAGCCAGCCCGTAAATGCAGCCTCCCACCGAGCCCCTCTAGGGCTGCATCTCAGCCCTTCACCAGGCAAACACAGCACAGGTCTCTTTGCTGCTTACGGCTTATTTCAGGCACCAAATTCAGGAGCAAACTCATGTTGCCTGCTCCCTTTGTAAAGAGTCTTCGTGTGGACTCCCGTTGGACAGTGGGAGGGGGCCAGCACAGAGCTGTCTGGGGGCTCGGACCACCCTCGGGGATGGGAAATAATTCTGCAAACAGATCCCAAATAGCTGGGGTTTGCATGGGCAGGAAAATACCTCCATGGGTCCAAATTTGGTGGTGGCAGGGGGCAACAGGAGCAGCCAGCATGGGTTTCTGAATTGGGTGAGAAGGAGCAGATTCTCATCTCTCGAGGGCTGCAAGGAAACACCAAATCTCTGCCCCTGGAGGCAGCCAGGGAGCTGGGGATACCCCTCTTTTTCCTTTCTGCTTCCCCCGTCCCCCGCACCCCGAACATCTTCTGCACATCAATTAAAAGCGTTAGCCTCAAATCTCCTAATTTACCCTGAGTTTTTCTCCTTAATAGCATTCATAGTGGGAGCCATCTGGAC
>NW_010142319.1:0-254 GCF_000699245.1 Pterocles gutturalis | reverse complement strand
GTAGCCGCCTCCACGCAGGTCCCAACCCTCAAAACACAGGCCCACAGATTTCTCTGATGTCTCCGACTCTGTAGGCGCTCAGAGGGTGCCAGCTCCACTGGGGTTTCCCATTAGCAAGGGAGGGGACTGCAGCGGGTGCCTGAAAACCCTCATGAAGCCTCCCTGTCCCCTGGCAGCAGCAGAGCTTAGCAGTCCCCAATGGCTCAGCCATCCAGTGTCATGTCGGGGACCTTTCCCAGCCCCCCAGGAGACCA
>NW_010142318.1:0-6252 GCF_000699245.1 Pterocles gutturalis | reverse complement strand
TTCTCCTCAGGGCTGCTCTGAAGCCATTCCCCAGCCTATACTTGTGCTTGGGGTTGCCCTGACCTACATGCAGGACCTTGCATGAGTTTTGCATGAACCCACCTCTCAAGATCCTCAACTCCATCCTCCAAAACACAGAGTGACCCTGGAAAAAGCATCAGATGCTGATGCTGCTCCTACCTCTTAGCATCCATCTCATTTAGACAAAGTTTCAGCAAAAGAGTTTCAGAAGTTTTTTAGTGTTTTAAAACTCAGACTGACATTCAGGAAGGATTTCTAAGCCACATATAACCTGCCTGAGGGTCCCAGTCCCACTCTGCATAACCAGTGTTGAAGTCAAACATTGCACTGGCAAAGGGGATATGCCATATGCTCAAGATCTTTAGTGAGCTGGGACCTAGTCAAACAACTCGGAGTAAATCCAGCTGGAAAGCCCAGGCTTCTTATCCCAGGGAACAGCTTATTTTTAAATAAACAGGTGAATGGAATAAGTACAAGTTGAGTACAAACTAACACTGCAGAGCTGGACAGTATATAAACATGGGCTTAACTTGCATGTCACTCTTAACTGCTAGAAAAAATGAGGTTTTGTGAAACTTTTTTTCTTTCCTATGTAAAAAGTTATTCTTCCTTGAAAAAAATTTAATATAAAAAAATTGAGTGAAAAATATGTCAGCTTTCCTTAACACTAGCATGTAAAAGCGGGGGGGGGCCGGTGAAGCTATGAGTGGAATCAAAATAAGTCTTGGAGCTGGACCAAAAGGCGAAAGAATGCCAACAGCAAAATAGAGCACAAGTTAAGCGCACTCCAAATAGATTTTTCTAAGAGATCAGGAAGGAGGGGGGAGAGAAACTGGGAGCACTGGGGAGAGGCACAGAGAGGGACTGGGTTATGTACCAGAAACCACATCTGCTCTGGTGGTGCTCTTCCCCCATCCCACAGCAGCCACTGGGCTGCTGCCAAGGAGCAAGGAGGCAAAGCAGGTTGTCCTGGGGCTGGCTGTAGCCTACACACCATCCTGCCTCCTCCTCCTCTGGGGCATTGCGCCTTCTCCAAACCATCAAACTCTGGCCACCGCCAAGAGGAAGCAGGTGAAGATGGTGGCAATGTGTATTTCTGGGTTTCAGACGAAAAGAGGGGAAAAAGATGGCTGCAACAAGCATGACCAACAGTACAGTTATTTCTTTTCATCCTTCAAGTCTCCCATTGCCCCTCCTGCCCAGACTACAAGCAAACAGCACTGGGAACGGTGGGCCCACAATAGGTGGTGGTCGTCATGGATTTAATGCCATTGAGAGCGTTGGCACCGCATGGTCAACACAGAGGCAGAGAGATGTCCGGCAGAAAATGGAAAAGTTACTACAAAAGACATCACTGAAGGCTTGTTGCTTGTGAAACACACTTCCCTTTGAAATAGGGGGTTCAGCAAGTGCTCTCCCCAGCCAAACTGTTCTTTGCAGCCTGTCCACTCAGGTAGAGTCATCTCCAGGTCGTGGCAAGACCATACAAGCAAAGAAATAGAGCCTTCAATCTCCAGTATTTCAGCCCCACCGTTGAGGCTAAAACCCAGGAACCGAACTTTTCCTGCCATCAGCACTGGCTGATGGCAGAGAGACCCAGAAGGCTCGTGCAGCCCAAGCCACAGCCCACGGAGCTCCTCTGGCAGGTGGAGAAGCCACCTTGTCTGAAACCAGAACTAAAGAAACGTCTCCAGCACGTCAAAGGAGATATACATCTGCTGGTGGGACCACCAGGAAGACAACTCCACAGCAGAAGAGGACAAACCTGTACCACTGTGCCAGGGCAGGGCTGTCTGCCCCGGACACACAGCCCCTCTGGAGCTCCAGGCTTTGGAGTGACCAGCTCCTGGACTTTCAGGGTGTTAGTCTTCATTCCCTTCATAAAGGTCTGCAAACTCCATGGGAAAGGATCATCTCTCTTGCTTCTCTCCCCCCTGAGCTCTCCTGGCAGCACATTTTAAATTTGGATTTTCTCCTAAATACAATTACACAATCCTCCCTGCCTCCAGCCGAGCCCTGCGCTGCCTGAAGGGAGAGCTGCCGCCAGGGTCCCGTCCCGTGCCCAGGGCTGGAGATTCCAGTCCTCTTGCTCTACAGAGCACCGTTAGGATCAGATATAAAGTAATGGCTTTGATATGAATGCAACAGAATTGGAGAGTTTCTTTTTCTACCCAACAGAAAACCATGAGCAGATGCAGTTCACTGCCACAGTATTATCCCCGTCTCCTCTACGAGTTGGTCAAAGGACCTTCTGGGCAAACAGCCTTTAGCCTGGCTGTGGATAAAAGACTCTTTTGCATTTCTTCCTTGGGCTGTCTTCAGCCTCCTTTGAGCTTTGGCCTCACGGTGCCCGTGTCTGACCCGGGGCAGCCTTCGCTGGGTAACGTGGCCCCAAAACCCTGCACCCCACGCCAGGCAGCGCACACCTCTCCCTTCCCACAGCATCCAGGCCAGGATGGAATCACGGCTCCAGGCAGGACCCTGGGCTGGGCAAAGCAGCGGCACAAGGATGCAGAGCTGGGGACGCGTTGTGGTGACAGCAGCATCGCCGAGCCCGCGGGGAGCATCCGTGCACGGCTTAGCACAGAAACAGGGTCCAAGCAGGTTTGCATGGGTGGGAATTAGAGGTGGAAAGACATCCTGCAGCGAGATCTGTCTGAGGGCTTCCAGCTCCAGAAAGCAGCAATAAGAAGTTTTGAGGGTGCAGCCCTTGGCATGGCACCACGTTACGGTCTCTGCCTGCGTCTCCCCAACACCGGCAGCTGGGGTGGGAGCAAAGGGCTGCCCGGGTGGCATCAGGGACTTGCTCAATAACAACGCAATGTTTGTTTCGTGACAAAACAAAATTAGTGCTGGCTGAAGAGACAATTACATCTGATTAGAAAACAGAAAAATGCAACTGTGCTGCTCACAGGATCAGCTACAAAGCACTGATAATAAATCAAACAAAATAAATCAGCTACTATGGAGAGGGGAAGCAACCACACGCTGTCCACAGCGACGCCACAGCCCACGTTGTTTTCATAAATATTACCCGTGGAGCCACTTCAGATGAGCTTGTAAGGTCACGGGTGTTCACAGACAAGTCTGAACAGAAGAGGGAACAAACAAAACCACGCCGCTGAGATTACCAGTGGAGAAACCAGGCAGGTACTGGGTGGAGCACCAGGTGACTGACATCTCCTGGCCACCCATATGCAGGCAGAGGGGTGACAGCAGGTGACAGTGTTGGCCACCCCGGTGGGGTGACATCGCTCCCTGGAGCCTGGGGTTCTGCTTCTTCCCAGCGAAAGCTCACCCCCATAAGCCCCACTGACAATGGTCACACGTTGATGTCCCTGCACCCTACAGGCACCTTCCTCCTCCCAATGGCCATGCAGACCTCAGTGCTCCTTCATCACCCTCCTCTGGGGCAAAGAGAAGGGATCCCAGGGGACCAGAGGGGATGCTCAGAGGTGGCTGCTGCATCCCATCACCACCTGGGTGGTTGCACGCCCATCACCTCCTCCCTGGAGTGGATGGCCAGCCCTGGTCATTGTCGCACTCCTCATCTCCACCATGTCCCTTTCCTTGCAAAGGGGCTCAGCCCTCCAGACCAGGATGGGGAGGGACCTGCCCTTCCTCCGAGGCAAGCCAGAGACCATAACACCCCTACCACACCCTAAGAACCCCCTCACCCAACACAGCTCCACTCCCCGCAGCCAAGCATGGGTCTCCTCCAGCCGCAGTGGCTCGTGGTGGACTTTTCATCTCCCCACTCCTCGCAAACCAAAGCCTGCTCCTTGGTCTAATGATGGAGAGATGAGGAGGTTTTAGAGCTGAGGCAGTTTTCCAATGTTTACTCCCTCCATCTCTTGAGGAGAGTTCTCACGACCCTGGGCTGGATGCATCTCCTCACCCTTCAAGGAGAAAGAACCCCCTTCTCCCGTGCATCTGTCCCACAAGCCAGTGCCACCCAGCCACCGAGACCGCAGGCAGGTGGAGATGCCACCTCTTGCTGCTCGCTCAGCTTTTCCATTCTCCAGCCCCTTTTATCACCCTCTTCTAAACTTCATCCCATTTTCCAACATCCTTCTCAGACAGTGGATTTCTTCAGCATGAGGGATTGACCCCAATGAACCTTCACTGTATAAAAGTCCGGTCTCTGGTGCCCATCACCTTCACCCCAGTGGGGACAGGGGCTTCCAGGAGGGAGCTGAGCCCACCTGAAGAGCATGCATCAAGTCAACCGAGGTGGAACATTTTCTGGAGGTGCTCCTCGCCCAGTGAGAAGCAGCTCAGCCCATGGAACCTGCCTGGCAGAGCTGGTCTCAGAGCCTGCTGGGGCTTGGGAAGGGTTACGAGTGTTTTCCCACAGACAGACCCCTCCATCAACATGCAGCTCTTCCTGTGCTGCTCTGAAAGGCTCTGCTTGAGGAGAAGGCAAAAGGGCCTTGTTAATTAGCCTGTCTGGCAGTAATTAGGAAGAGAGGCTGTTTCAAGTGGAAGCAAGGTCAGGCTTGGTCTGTCAGAGGTTTTTGGGAAAGGTGAAAGGCTGAGATGAGTGTTCCCCAAGATCTTGTCCAGCCCAGACCTCCCATGTACCCACTCAAGATGGGGATTAATGCAATTTAAATGCAATCACAGGGGACAGCTCCAACAGGCTCGCTTCATTTTCACCCCAGCAGGACCAAGGCATGATGGCACCTCACACCTGGGGAAGCCTACCTGCCTTCCTCCCTCCTCCTCCTCCCCTAAGGTGGGTGATGTGCTCTGCTTGGGGACTGGCACTGCAGCCCCAGCTTGGGCATCAGCTCCAGCAAAGGGTTAACAGGATTATAAATCTGCCTAAATCCCCCGGACTGTGGGACAGGACAATGGGACAGTCCCCAATGGGGGCTGCAGATCCTGCTCCGCCAGCTGGGCCACCGCCCTGTCCTTGGGGTCGGGCTCTCCAGGTCCCCTGGGGAGCAGCAAATCAATTAATTTCCCCAGTTGGGGAAAATGCAAGAACAATGGCAGGGAACTCGCCCGAGTGAGTCTGTAAGGAAGAAGAGGGAAAGAAGGAGGGGAGGGAAACGTCTGGGTATGGAAAGATGGGAAAGCCATGTATTTTGGGGAAAGGTTTCAGAATATGGCACTAAGCTGGGAGCGCAGCAGAGGCTTGGGAAGAGCTTTGACTCATCCTCAAGCTGTGAACATCCCCATGCTCCAACCCTAACCCCAGCACAAACCATAATCACAGCAGCAAGAATAATGCAAAGAGGATTGGAAGAAGCGCTGGGCTGGTCTCGCAGCCTGGCCGTAGGTCTGCACCCACTCAGGACACACACAGCGTGGTCCAGCCACAGGACCTGCCTGGCACCGATGGGCACCTTTGGGGATATTTTATTTACCAATAGATCTGGCAAAGCTCCTGCATAAAAGCCACCATTGCAAAACCTGCTGATGACCTGCAGCAGCTGCGCTGCAGAGGGGCAAAGCCATACAGGAGAGCCCCACCAGGTCACACCAGCATTGCCACTGGGAGAAACTGATGCTCAGGGATCAGCCACACACCGCATCCATCGCCACTCTGTGCCCTGATGATACCAAATGAGGTCCTGGCTGGTGGCTCCCACTTGTTTATTAAATTCCCATTTCAAACCCTAAAATTAATCTTTTAATCAGCAGCAGCGCAGGGCCATACTTATGGGAGCACTGGGGAGGTGTTATCTCCCCGCCATCTGCTTGCCACCCTCCGCCCCATCCCCAGAGAGCCACCAGACAGCCCAACCCTGGCCAGCACATCTGGTCCCCGTCACACACGGGGGTCAGTCCCCAGCACAGAGCCAACCGCCCCTCGGCCAGGGCTCTCCGTCTGCACAAAGCGCATCCCAGTGGGATAAGCTGGGGCAGGTTTTGACCCAAAACCCCAACATATGAGCAGATTTCCGAGATAGAAAACAGTTTTTGAGCATTTTTGCCTTGCAAGCGCAGGGAAGCAGGGAGTAGCAAACCAGGGGTGCCTGGGGGTACCCCACTGCAGCTGGGCAGGGGTACGGTACTTCCTCAACTTCCCCTGCCCCATACACACTCCACAGCCCCATAATACCAGCCGTCACCAGTGGCACCAGCCTGGCAGCACTCCCCAAAACACACCCAGCGAGGTTGAGCCTGTCCTGCACCACCTCCTTCTGACCAACAGCTGATTCTGCCTTTTCTGCACCCAAAAGCAGCAGGGAAGCAGCAGCACAGCCTCCCAAACCCACC
>NW_010142317.1:0-16165 GCF_000699245.1 Pterocles gutturalis | reverse complement strand
GTGTCTCTGTGGAGGTGGGGAAGAGACCAAAAGCATTAAAGGTTAATGCACGTGAGTCAGGACAGCGATGCACTGCGGATGGAGGTTGTGCTGTGTGTCCTGTAACACAGCCGCAGCATTGTGTGCTGTTGGTGGAAGAATTTCAGCATGCAATAAATCTGCCAGAGATGTAAAGGAGTATGTAGGAACATGATCCTTTGCAGAACTTGAACAAATGTGCAGGGGTCCTCCTGCTGTGATAAGGGAAGTCTCTAGTATTGTAGCCAGAGCAGAGGCTTTGGTCCTGGATTGTCTATAAGCTTGATCAAAACTTGTCCTGGCTCTGAGGTAGCAAATCCCAATTCCCTCCCTCAAGTTTCTCCTATTCCTGCCACTGTCAGAGAAGCATTGCTGGGAGTAAAACAGAGAACAGGTCTCTGGAGGGCCCGGGATAAACAGAGCTGTAATGAACAGAGAAAGAGTCCTTGGAGAGAGCTGTGTACACATTCGCCTTTATCCTTGAAGGTGGATAATGGGAACTGTGGAGTACTGAGAGGACACATTGGCAAGCTTTGTTTTGTTTTGAACAATGTATTTGAGTAGAGCCAAGGAGAAAGGCAGCCTTTGTCGTGGGAATAGAATTACCAAATCTAACTGTCACCTTTTCAAAACCAGAAATTCACAAAACTGTCTTGGGCTTTTTTTTTTTTTTCCTTAAAGGTGGATGTCAAAATACCTGCATCTAAATAATTTACTGATCTTCTGAATGCCTGGGTACTCAGCTCTGTTGACAGACTGTGGACCTTCACTCTTAAAAGTTCGATCTAATTGTACTGTGGATAGTTTAAAAACACAAAGCCATGCACAAATCTGCTGAAGCAGAATTTGTAACAGGGCTTTTTGCTGCTACAGCAGCAGTTAGCAGGAGTTGAGTGAGCTTAACCCAGTCTGGCAGTGTTTCTGTGACCAGCGACTGCAATGCAGGCACACTTGGAAGGAACAGGAAAAAGGAGTGGCTGGGGTTGATGAGAAGGAGTTAGGGTCTGTCTTACATGCCAGAGATCTGCTATGATGCTAATCAGCTGCTTAAACCTCAGTATTTTCTGAGGTGTCTCCCAAAAATGTTCCTCATTTTTAAGCTCTGCAGGCAGCTGGATTTTCTGTCTTTTTCTGAGCTAGAGAGCAGCAGAGGGGCTCTGGCTGGGTACAGCTTGTCCCTGTTGGGTGCATCTAAATCCAGCCTGGAGAGGGGCCAAGCAGAAGTGATAGCTGATGGCCCAGGGAGCTCGGGTGGAAAGAGGGCCATGAGTTGAGAAGGCAGGTTTCTGTGTCTGGCCAGATCTCTGCAGGTTTCACTGCTGTTTTTATTCATTGGCTGCATAAAGGGGTGCACTGTTTGGAAAGGCTTGAAGGAGACCTCGTCTACCTTGAGAATAGATGCTCAGCAAGTTTAAAGTGCCTGCCTTGTAAACCAGCATAAATGAGTGAAACAGAACAGGGAAGCAAAGCCCTTCCTCCCCGTCCCTGCTGATGGAGGCACAAAGGTCAGAAACTAACTCCTTGAAAGAGAACTCTACGAACTGTACGGGACAGAGGAGTCTGAGGGTTTTTATATGTATGAAAAAAAATACAATTATTTATATTGTTAAAATTCTAATGTGCACAAATACGAGATCACAGTGCTTTCTAGTTGCGAAGGTTTTCTGTGTCTTTTAGGGCAGAAACTCCAGAGATTTGTTTAGAATAATAAAACAGAAAAGCAAAGAAGATCTGGAAATTAATTATTTCTTTATGAGGACTTGTTAATTAATTCTTAATTAGGATGCACTGCAAAAAGAGTTTTCTCTGTACCCACATCATTTATTTACTGAAGGCTGCTTCTCTAGTTAAAAATGGCAGAGCAAAACCATTTATATAGTCACAGTTTTATAACTCCTTATGTGTAACATGTCTTGACTGGCAGATCACTGTACCTTATCCAAACAATATGAAAGCAGTTGTTCATCATCTCTTGGAAGATGGAGCTTCCTTGTCTTTAAAGAGAACCATTCTGAGTAGAAAAAGAAAAGCTCACTGTAATTTAAAAATAAAAGCCAGATATTTTCTGGATGGATCATTGTATTTACATGCAAATGTAGCCTTTGGATCATGCTCCGTTAAATATACAGGGTAGTGCTTCTGAAAGGATATTGCTGATCTCTGCAATATTCAATTTATATAATATGAATTAAAAAGACAACCCTACAACACTCAGCTAGTATTGTGGTGTTATAGGTATTTAAGCTCACTGCTAGATGTCTTCCTTTGAATTCGGTTTGTATACTCCACTAAGTCCCTAGAATGGACAGATCTATGGTGTGTGTGTATAGTAGAGGCAAAGTATTCCATTTGTGTAGATGTCTTTGATTCATAGCAGAAATTAATTTCTGAGTTATTTGTAATTGTAAAGCTCAGTCTCTTTGCCAGTTAATTGCTACACTAGCTTATGCTTCACACCATATGGAAAAACCCTTTTAAATATGCAAAGCAAAAAAAGCTAAAAATAAATCACAGCTGCCGTTAGATGGGGGTCTAAAGATACAACCAAGGCAGAAAAAAAAAAAAAAAAAAAAAAAAAAGGAGAACCATCTTGGTTTAAATAAAGCTAAACCTCTTTTAATACTGAGAAGTTCTTTTTCTGTTCTCCAAATCAATATTCATTAATAGTATCCAGAACAGAGACCTTTGAATATAAAACACTGAGATAACACCAGTAATTACAACATGCATTTTCATAGCTGTAATATTTTTGTACTCTCAGTTACTTTAATGATTGCTGTAGTAATTTGTATTTGGCTTATAAGGACCGATTTATATTAATACATGTTTCTTACTGGTAGATTCAATTTAAGTCTAAACCACAATCCTAACTTACAGCAACACAGAGCTCTGTATGTGGAAATGAGTTTTATCTTTGCAGCACTAATTGTTCCTGAGCAGTAATGGTAATTTGACCTCACCCACGCAACAAGATCAAGTGAATATATTGAGCCCTGACACATTCTCTCTGATTTCCTATAACCAGCAAAGTACAAATCTGAGAAACAATTTGCTATGTTGTGCATATTGTCCTGAACAGATCTATGACAGAAATCTCTCATTTATTGCACAGTCCCAGTTATTCTGCATAATGCCTGCCTCACCCAAAAAGCAATTATTTTCCTGTGCCAGATTTGTGGATACACACAGCACAGGACTGTCAGTGAGCAAGGGGAAAGGAAAACCTTTCCATTCCCACCTTCTGTCTTAAACTGCCAAAAACATGCAATATTTTTCTCACTTGAGGGGTCTAAACATCAGCATAACCTCCATTTCACTCATGGCTTTCACCATGACTTCCCATCCCTTTTTGTAAGAATGGAAAATAAAGGCAGAGCCCTGCCCGCTCCTTCCCATGGCTCAGCCCAGCACCTGCCGTCAGGTTGCTCCCCTGCTCCAAGGGAAGGGAAAGGGTGAGGATGCACGGCTGGGACCAGGGAGAGGGGCAGCACAGCTGCTGGTGGCAGCAGGCTGGGGCCAGGGAAAGGGGTGGCACAACTGCTGGTGACAACAGGGCAGGCAGGCGTGGATGTACACAGATTGCAAAGGCAGCCTCGGTCACGTTGGCATGTAAGAAAGCGTGAGCCAATGTGGCAGAAATGGTCTCACTAGGAAAATGTTATTTTTAGTTCTGATTGTTTCCCTGGTCCATCTGGCCACCTGGTCTACCCGGAGCTGTGGTGACTGCAGAGGACATGGTGGGGCTAAGACTGAGAGGGAGAAGAGGGGACTGCTCACAACAGCCTCACCATGGAGAAAATGGCTTGGGACCCCATATCCTTGGTTATTCTGCTGTTCCCCATCCCCTTTCTTCAGACCCACCTAATACTGCTGGGGAACCAAAAGCAATCCCTCACAGGCAGAAAAAAGAGAGAGCTGTTGCAGAGAGAATAGTTTCCAGGAAAACACACTCTGGAAACTTAGCGGCTAAAGAGCAGCAGCAGCAAGTTCCAGATTAATCAAAAACACATGCAAGTTTATCATGCGGACAACCCAGCAATACCAGAGCAGACTCCTATCTGCTGCTGCTCTTCCTTCAGTTGGTTACAAAACTTACGTTACCCAATTCCTCTGTCTAGTGTACCACCAATAGAAATTTTAAAACTTCCAGTTTTAGACTAGTTCAGTATTTTTTGTGTGTTTGGGGCAGTCACTGAAGTAAAACTGCCTGCTTCCAGCAGAAAGCAGTGGCTGACTAGACCCACCACCACCAGAGACAGGCTGCACCTCGCAAAGCCAAGCTAGCGAAGCGGCTGGGTTGCAGACCTGAGAGCCTCACCTGCAAAAAATGTCAGGTATATTACTGAAATGATAAAAGATTGCTGGTTAGAAGAGTTCTCCAGGATGCATGCCTGATTGTCAGATGAGGAAACTGAGCAGGAGTCCATGAAAAAAAATTGCTGTCCTTGGTATCAGACTTGCTTCTCATAGCAAATGGCAGGATGAGGGGCTTAAGGCTGGCTGGCTGCCGACTTCACTGCCTCAAAACCTTCCTGTTTTCAGCCAGATTGCAATGAATGATTTTTCCAAGTAGTCTTTGTTCTGTTCCTCCTTACTTAGCAAGTATGTCACATGTCTTTGCAGTGGTGAGTGGGATTATTTTGGAGTATTGCATCTCCATTGCAGAAGCTGATCCCACATCACCCCATGTCACTTCACTGTTCACTCCCAACTCCCTTCCTGTCACAAAACAGGGCTGGAGGCAAGTGCTGTCCTGGAGATGGGAACTGAGGCAGGCAGTTCTGAAAGTGCTGACAAAATCCTCTGCCCCATATATTTCCCTGTTCTAAACCCAGAGCTTCTCCCTTGGACGAAGTATGCAAATCACCATTTGTGGGAAAGTTGTCTTGATGTTCGTTCTGGGCTCCCCTGTGGGGATGAGGAGAGCACCCCCAGCCAGGGCAGCCTCCTCGGGGTCCCTGAGTGGTACAAGCCTCATACCTGTGCTGACCTGTGCCTGTGCTCAGCCCTTTACCTGGCATGGCTTCATTTCTTGCCCCAGACCTGTCTCAATACAGCTGTGTCTGGTTATCCCTGGGCTGCATCTGAGCCCATCACCATCACCAACCATGCCCGTCTCTCCTCGCTGGGCACGGGGGGACAGCCCCCCCTCAGTGCAGCACTGCCTGGCTGGCTGGGCTGTCTGCCCCGGCTCGCTGCGCCTGGGCAGTGCCGGCCCCTCTCTTTCTCTGCAGGACTGCTGTGGATACTGCTCTTCGGAAAGGCCGATGTTGCTATCAGTTTCAGAGGGTTTCAATAGATGCAACCCTGCTATGAGAGCTCTTCGAATCCTTCCCAGCCAGAACTGGCATCAGTTACCAACTGTGATGGTTGCTCATTTCAAATCCATGCTGGTACCAGAAAATGAACGATAAAAGCCTTGCTCTGGCAGGCATCAAGCAGAGTTAGAAAGCATATGTGCAGTTTGTTCCAGAGACTCCTCCACAACTACAGCAAATGGTTTTATTCTGTCTTTAAGGATTTTCTTCATCCAAGGCACTGTGCAAGCCGTGACAAATGAGTCACTCCTTAACAAACAATTTGTATCAGTTAACGGTACTTCACTTCACACTGACAAGCCACAGGTCTTTGCTGGTTATGTGATGTTTTTTAATTATGCCTTCAGATGTCCTCAGTCTTTTCTGATGGGGAGAGATGACCACTAGGACACATGTTTTTCCCATTTGCTTTTCTTGTAGTGATTCCACCCAATGCCAGCACAATCCTGATTGCCAGTGGAGTCTCCTTCCAGCTGCCGTGTAGGATCTTCCCTGGTCTCTGCTGACCATAACTAACCCTCATGTCCAAATGGTGCTACTATAATGCAAGGCAGGCATGTCAGATTTTGGAGGCTGTATCCTGGTGTTCCTACTCCTGTGGTGCACATCGCACTCGGTGCAGTTTGTCTGTTATTTCTTAACCCTCTGACATGGCAAACTAATGCACTCGGGCTATGCGGTCTCCTCACTGCTGTCCCTTTCCATCACTGAATTTAATAATATAGGGCAGTAAACTGAAATTTTTCTTCTCAGTTATGCAAACGAAGGATATGAAACTTGGGAGAAGATCCTTAGAAGACAGCAGCAGCTGGGATAGGCCATGATATGGAGACAGTCCAGGAGAGAGCATGGAGACAGCTGATGCAGGCTGCAGCCTCTCCGGATAATCTCTGTTCTCCCCACGTCCTGGGGACAAGGGTGTAGGTAAGCACAGACTGCTGTTTCTTTGTTGCAGGACAGAAGGACTGCAGTGGAAATAAGGATTGCCAGGTCCTGTTCCCTGCCCTCACAAGGTGAGCACATCATGCTGTTCTACTTTCAAACTTAGTGAGCACCACCTAAAAATCTCTACTTGTATGCTGTCCTTGCTCTGCTTGAATAGTTGTTCCAGCGAGGACTGGTTTAGGAAGAGGAGCATCTTTTAATTTGCAGCCTAACTGTATTCATATCTATTGTGCAAACATTGGCTTGTGCCAACATTGTCCTTCCCCTGCTCTACCTCCATTGTACAATTATAGACAACAATGGTACCCTTCCTCTTATCTTGCCCCATTATTAGGATGACCAAGTTAAGGACGGCCAGCCTTCTCTTGTAAGAGAGGCTGCCCGTTCCCATGCCCACTCCTGCCTGTTTCACCTACTCTCACAACCAGTGACCTGTCCACTAGGCATGGCTCCTCACAAGGCCCCAGCCCTGCAAACACTTCCTGCAACCTCGTTGGCTTTTTATATGATTGCCTCCCATGGCAGTTCATAGTCATTCTCTGGTCAGTTGGCAAACACATGCCTTCCTCTTTGGCTGGCAACAATAAGGTCCTTGTTGTCACATGAGTTTTGTTATTCTCAAATATATAGTCTTTCATTTTACTGAAATTCATCCCGTCTCTGCTACTGTAGTACTGAAGTTCATCAACTAATTTCAAGAGGATATCCAAGCCTCCTCTCTTTTCATGATACCACCCAGTTTCATGTCATTAACAAATCTCATCAGCACTACTCTTATTTATTGTGCTGAAATCACTAATGGAAATATTGAAGATGGGTCTTTCTTAAGACTGAGGAATTTTCTCTATTAACATCTCCCCAATTCCGTGTTTTGCAGTCACCCTGGCTCTGTTTACTCTGCAGACCTGAGATGGCAAGAATTGACTGAAGAGCTCGTGCACAGAGACCGGCATCTTCATGGAGCCATTGAAAGAAGGCAGCACCAGCCAGGCAGACTGCAACTGAGATCTGGCAGGAGATGGTGACTTTGTCACAAGCCAGCCTCAAGTCAGTCTCATGCCAACCAGTGAATGATCGGTACAGTGATGGTGGAAGTTTGTGAGGTGATCACCAATGTGTTGTGGCTGCAAAATGGTTGATTTTGCTATTGCCCCTCCACTGACAGCCAGCCTGAGGAGAGGACAGTCCCGAAGTCACTGATGGAAAGTGTAAACGTTTCTTTCCTATCCAGTGGCCGTGCTACAGAGACTCTGTAGACACATCAGCGTGAAAGAGTAATACCAGTGAGGGTGGTTTATTTGACTGGGAGGGCAAATGTAGCTGCTCCTGTGCTAGCAGATTCAAGCGTGCCCAGCATGCCTCCAAGTATCTATTCTAGTAAACTGTTAGACCGATCCCTGGCCTGCACTTGGCCCATCGCAACGAGCATGCTTCCTGAGTAATGCCTTGGCATGGCCGGAGTGGGGCTGGTGGTCCACATGCAGCAACCCCGCTTTGGAGGATGAGACAATTTACTAGCATAGATGTAAGCCAACCAGTGCCAGCTGGCCTCAGCACCTGGGAGCGCTCCTAGGCACATCTCATTTATTATTATAGACACAGCCTTTGTGTCTATAATAGCACCTCATGGTGCTATGAGGCCAAGACCTATTTGAATAGGAAAGCATCTTTTTGCCTTTAAAAAATATGAGTATGTGCTGTTATTTCAGGAGAGTTCAGTGGACCCTCCACTGGCCTTGCTGGTGAGGCCGTTCCCCGCTATGAGAGCACCTGGCAAAAGATGGCTCAGCTCTGCACTGAGCTGCTGCTTAATGGACACACAACCAGTATTAGGCAAACTGAAAGCAAAATGGCACTGTCTGTAACCCAGACGGGGTGCCAGGAAGCCCGGTGTTCTTCAAAGTAGTGGGGCGGGAGGTAAATGGCACAACATTTGCAAGGATAATGCGAAGAGCTTTCGCCAGCGTGGGCTTAGGACACCGTCCGTTTGCAGGCCTGGCACAGGCAACTGAAAAGGTCATCTGTCATCATTGGGAGCCGTCCAGAAGAGGTGGGCATGGCCAGGGCTTTGTGCGCCTGCAGCTTTGTGTGGCAAGTGGCGGTGCACAGGGAAACAGGGTGAGGAAATGTGATGCTGTGTTACTTTGTCACATCAGTGCCAACTGGCAACTGCTTTATGTAATTTCAAAATCTATTAAAAGTTTGGATCAGCCTGCCTGTTTCTGTTTTCTGCCTGTACTCTGCCAATGGAGTGTGGAACTAAGGTCTTTATTAGATCAGTTAAAAGACATTAACAACTTTGTTAAGAACAAAGCAGACAGTAAACAAAGTTTGCAATGGCAGAAAAATGCTTGCCATGCTACCTTGACCCCACATAGTGTCACCTCTCCAGTGATGGGGTTACAGGTTATGAGTATTTTTGCCCTTTGCCCCACTGTTGCGCTGGACAGAAGAGGAAGATGCCCAAGCTCCTGCCGGTGCCAAAGTCCTGACTGACCCCCTGCCCACCACAGCATTTTCCAGGGGGTTTCTCATGTCTGAAGTTCAGTGGTACAGAAATGGTGCGGAAGCTGGAGAGATCTGCTGCAGAGTCCCCTCTGTTCCTGCTTCCTCACCCTCCAGCCAAACCAGTGGCACTTTGGTATCACCTTACCCTTCCTGGCCATCAATAATCTGTCCCTGTCTCCTTTAGCTCCTTGCTCATGGATGTGCCTGAGCTCAGACTCAACCTGTACATCCTTGTAGTTTCTTTTTCTTCCTCCTCTCCCCTGGTGGATGAAGTCTCCTTCCCCAAAGCCCTGAGTGGCTGTTTCAGTCTAGAAAAAGTGCCATTCCTGATCTACAATGAGGGAATCACAGTATTTTCTTTGTCCTAGGAAAGTAATAGAAGAAAATAGCTTTCATATTCTTTCCCATAGCAAGGTCACAGGTAGATACCTCTGACAGTTCACTAAGCCCTATTTCTTCTTTCAATGTGTGTCTACCAGAAGCACTCGCCTCCTAGGTTATTAGCTTGCAGAAACAATAGCAATGGCTTGAGATTTCAGTTATTTCTATAAAAATAAAGAAAATATTTTTTAGCTTGGCAGAAGGCCTGGGAAAACTTCAAACATGACCTTTTTTACCAGTTATGATCTTGATATCATAGTCCATTCATGTTAATTTATTGCAAATGCTAAATTGGAAAAGGCAATATTTTTCAGCTCTCACATAAAACTGTTCCTGTGCTAAAAAGCCTTTTGTGCCTTGGTGATGGAGCAGCAAATCAATGGATGAAGAAGAACTGCAAGTTATAAGAGAGAGTAAGAATTGCAGTGACATCAGTCTTCATCAGCCAAGAATCAAAAAATGCAGGCAAACATAAACAGGATGCTGAACTGTGATACAGAAGCCTGTGATACAGAACTGTGATACTGTTCACAACAGATCTGTCTTCCTGTTTCACCTGCCATGCTCAGGGAACACATGGAGGGACCAGGTACCACTCCAGTGACTTTTCCAGTCAACGTAGCCAATGGAGTTCATAACAGAGACCGCCCAGGACACTGCCTGAATGCTAGCATTGCTGTCCTAAACTTGGTATATGCTATGCATAGATAGATAGAATACAAATACACAGTCAGTTCTGTTAAGACTTATTTTAAATACTTAAAAAGCAGTATCCAGTTAAAGCCTAGTAGAAAAAATCCCTAGGTGCAGGCTTAGATATTAGCTCTCCATCTGGGATTGCATGTACTAATGATGGCAGAGGAACACATTACTTCTTCCTTTGACTGAGACAAAAGCCATCCCGGAGCAAATAGTAGCTACCAAAATAATGTCAATCACTGGTCATAAGACTACATGGAATATTTCTCCAAGCAGCATCATCTTGGCATCAGCTGTGTCTTCAGTGCTGATAACGTTCCTTCCTTCTCTGTTTTGTTAAGTTTTACCCAAATGGCCCTGCAGACGCTTGCTCACATGCTTGCTTTCAGGATCTGCCCTGGGGCTGGGGTCCGATCTTGCTTCCTCTGCTTTCAGAGCTTTCTCTAAGACGGCTACTAGTCTCATCCTCAGTTAAAAACGCATTTGGTAGGCTACAATAGTCATCAAATACATCTGTGAGGCCCATCCTGGGGGAAGCCCTTGTCAACCTTGCATTAAGGAAATTATCACTGATGTCTTAGCCTGCAGCCAGGGTCCAAAACACCAATCTGGAACAAAGTTTATCTTTATGGACAGATGGTATAGTGCAGTGTGGGTAAAAGCCCAACAAAAACCCATGATAACATTACAAATGACCCAATGTGGACAGGGAAGCTTCAGTCAAAATTCTTTCACAAAATTTTAGCTATATTTTCCCACATAGCATCCCTCTGTCTTGCAGCCCTTCTGGGCCTGCCACACCAATGCAGTATGGTGTGGGGCTCTGAGGAAGGCTTGTGTTCTGGGGAATGAAAGACAGAGCTCCTCCCACCATGCATGTGCACAAATGCCCACTGTTCAACAGGGTGTTCCTGCCACAGGGAGAGGAGAACAAGGTGCCTACTTAGTCTTCCATGCAAATGAGCACAGGAAAAGGGACCTCTTTCTCAATTGGACATGGGGAACAGTGACAGCAGAAAACCCTAGTTTTAAGGATACTGATAGGAAGTTATTGTAGGATACACGAGCATCAAGCTGATTATGTCCCATGCAAGCATGTTTTGTCCTTATGTGGCTAGGAGACCTTGTAATGCCATAGTAACATTAGAGCTTTCATTAATGTAGGGGGAACTTAAATGCTAGTATGGATGGAATGGGTCTGATTCTCCTTTTCCTATCTAAACTTATTTAAGAAGCTATTTGAGGAAAAAACAGGATTGCGTTAGTTGGTATGAAAGCTTAAGAATCAGACTTTTAGGGCTTGGCACCGTGGGGAGTTGGCTGTGGTAGCACAGTGGTACAGTCAGTAATGGCATGAGCTGGTATATGAGCACAGACCACACTGGCATTTCAAGCATGAGGACAGAAGAACAAGCTTCATACCATGATTTCTCCATTTGTCTAGAAGAACTTCTACATTGCCATTTTGACTGGTGTGTATCACTGCAATGCCACGAGTATGTCAGCATAGCTCTGTGTGTGCCTTTGCATTCCAGAGCAAAACTGGCTTTGCTTCTATGCAGTGAGTGTGTTTTCCTGATCAATTTACACTTATGCATGGAAAATCAAGAAAAGCGGTAATACTAGTCTTTTTCTGGCTGGTTGTAGCTAACGCCTTCTCTGCTTTTCACTTATGGCCTCGGAGGAATGGTTTTACTACCATTGAACCATAAGGGGAAGAGAGGAAAAGTAAAGAACAGCTGGGTTTAATGAGCTGGAACAGATGTAGGTATTAAAGCAGTGTGTACACTTGTCATTCAAAGAGTACCTACATGTATATAAATGATGAGCAATTTAAATCAAGACTTCAGTTACAGAGGTTATAAGAGGCACAATACTCTGAAAAAGGTTCGAAACATTGCGTCTTAAATTATTTTATTTGCCACAAATGAGCCTAAAGCAACTTAATTTGTGGGGGTGTGATGTATCAATCTGTATTTTAATATGTGCTAAACTTTTAATTCTGGACTATGTCAAGGTTTCCTTTTACAGCTGTCTGTTCCTCTTCTCTGACATTTTATGTCAGGCTATACGGGTTTTTTCAAGGCAAATTTCTAGAATGCCAGTTAAACAATCATTTGTTCTTTTGCAGACTACTCCAGAGGTGATGCATCAATAGTTTTGAGTGTTTGTGCAGTGCTCATGTGTAGCTGGAAAGGAAAAAGCTTAAATCCATTGAAGAGAAATGTGATGGTTTTATAATTTCAGTGAAAGCGTAAAAAATAAATCATATGTTAAGAGGATCTCCATACTTCAACACCAATGCAATCTTAAGTGACAGGATCTGGTATTGGGAATGTGGACTTTTCTCTGTGGGATTAAAGATGTCAATTTATATTTATGCAGATAAATTTAACTGCTTAATTTTAGACTGAGATTAACTATTTTTCATGCTGGTAGCTTGACAGTTTCCAGTATGCAGGCAAGATTGGGATGAAATCATGATGGAAAAACTTTTAATCGGTAATTTATTCTTTAAATCAATGCTAATTGTTAGTCCTGGGGCTAGAAATTTAATAAAAACATAATGATTATTAAAGATGGCTTAGAGGAAATTGAATGCCCCCAAAAGGTGTTGCTTTTGCAATGATGACAGTATCTGTGTTTAAAATTCAAGACAGCTTTTCCTAATTACCCATGAAAAATTACTATTGCTCTTTTATGGATTCAGCCAACAAAAGTCTTCCCCTACCTTCAGACAGCCACGTGGAGACACACGGGCAGCAAGCATAACTAGCAACTGCCTCCGGCTCTACACACTCATGTGTCTCCAGAGGGGATTCAGCCAGCGAGAATTTGGATGGTCCGCTTTGTCAAGGGGGCAGGTTCTTGGCAGGAATTTGGAAGGTGCCTCCTGCCAAGAGCTCTTTCCAGCAGATGGTAACAGCTGGGTTATGACCAACTTTGTAAAAGTAGAGAAGGAGCCCTTATGAAGGGCCCATTGTGTGATCTCAAAGTCTTTCCTTGCGAGTGGGCTTTTGTTGTACCGGGGCGTAATTTACGTCAGCTGTTGGGGGATCTGCCTTGGTACTGGGCTAGGTCCTGCATTAAAGGAGAAGTCCCTGTGACTGGAATGGGATCTGACCTTTGTGAATGTGAAATATGTTCCTTAAAGTAATAGAGGCCTCTTCTTACTGCTGATGTTGAAAACACCTGTGGTACTGGTTATTTTTCAATTATTCTAAGAGTGGCCATTCAGACCCTGGAAGGCTATTCAAGGAAAAGCAGAAGAGTACCTCGACTCTCTGTGGCAGTCTTTATATTAATGGGTGGACTTATGCCACACAATGCTCTATACAACAGATGACTATGTAAATTACTTATCTCACTCCATATGTATATTATAAATGTTCAGTTTATGCTAAAATCATACAAAAATATGTGTTTTGACTACGTGTATCAATGAATCATGTTTCGCTGTTTTGCTTTTCTAGCAATAGTCTTATTTTGCTCATATCATGCTGTCAAATCATGCTTTGAGGCTGCTCTGGAGTAACCAGGAGCTTAATTAGCAGGCCTGTAATGGCTCAGCAAGCTGTATTTTCAAATCCTGGTTGATATCCAACACTCAGGAGTCCAGATTTCATTCAAAGAATTTTTTCTTGACTGCACCTCTAGCACATGTCAGAGCTGTAACACATGCCATTTTCCACACGGCTGAAATAATGCCAGTAAAGGTGGTTGACTGCAACTTTTCACCTTTATGCAGATATAAATTACTGCACATTAAATCACAGTTGATTAAAGCAGATGAGGAAGGGAAAGGTTGTGCAGGCACAGAGATTTGTGGTATCTCATATTAACATCAATACAGGGAGTGTCTGGCCTGTGGTCAGATCCTGAATTCTTGGGGCAGTTCTCATGCTTACATACACCAACCAAAATGCAGATCTTGTTAGGTGACATTTTTAACTCACTTTCATTTAGAAATTAGGTTCTGGTGTTCCTGTCTGTCTTTGTGTGGAGTCTGTCTGCCTGTAATCTCCCATCTTTTTATTTTTAATACAGTGTCCAGTTGGAAGCACCTTTGATGGATAATGGTTTAAATCCACGTAAGTGTCATGGAGATAAGCAGCTGGATGGAAGGTACAAGCTGTCCTTAGCCCTACTACAGCAATGACTTGAACATAAAGAAAGAATGTAACTGTATTGCTAATTTAGAGAGCCCACACAAAGGAGAGGTGTCATATCCGGCTTAAGTGCAGAAAATGCTTGGATAAGTATTTTTACATAGAATCATAGAATCATAGAATAGTTTGGGTTGGAAGGGACCATGGAGGTCTAGTCCAACCCCCTTGCAGTAAGCAGGGATATCTTGCACTAGATCAGGTTGCCCAGAGCCCCATCCAACCTCATCCCTGATATTCTTAAACGTGGGGGAATCCCCTGGAAATTAATACCATTAGTTCTGCTGCTGAAATAATTACTTGCTTTGATGTGCCTAATAAAAAAAGACAAAAGAAACCACCAGTCAATCTATCAGCGACCAGGACAAATTCCCTGTATTTCATAGTGCTTGTAGTGATGTCCATAAAAACCAAGCAAAGGTCTGTCTCTAAAACAAGACCTCCAGGTGTCAATGTGAGATCTGATTTTCACCATTCAAGCTGAGAACAATATTGTCACATCTCACAGATGGACACAGACTTTCTTCAGCAGCAAGCTTCTTACTAAAAACCTGAAATTAAACTCCAAAATGCATTAGGTAACTAGAGGGAAAAGATGGGTGCAGATTTTGCTGTAGTTTATATTACTGTACATCAGGAGGAACTCCTTTCATGTGCAATGGGATTAAACTAGATTTACAGCAGTGTAACCAAAAGGATACAGCCTCGGGGTCCTGAGGTGCTCTGACACAGTGATTTATTTAGCTGTGGGCATTTTCTTCAGATAATTGCACAACAGACTTGTTGTAGCTGCACAGAGGAATAACATAATCATCTTTACTTTATTACTGTTCCACTAATACTAACTTCTGCCAATTAGCGCTGTGTTACTGTCCAGATCCCAAGTGGACTCTGCCCACTACAGCCCCACAACAGCCCCAGCAGGTCCCAAATTCAGCCATGGCCAGGCACCCTCGCCGTGTACCTCCCACACCAGAAGATATTATGCCATCGGTTATAGCCTGGCTCAAGTACTGCTGCCCTCCTGATCATGCTTTTGAGTTGTTTTTATCTCTGATTCTCCCTACATGTTGTCTTTGTCTATGTTTAGAAGAAAACATAAGGATGTATAAGGAAATAACAAATATTGAGGGATCCCTCTTGTGCACTCCTTTGTTCCAGGAACCACGAGTTTTGGGAGCTGAGCTGAAGTGGAGTTGCTGTACTTAATGACACCAGTTAAACCTATTCTTCATGATTTTTTCTAATCCTGTTTTTAAGCCATTTATACTTTTAAGACCACTTTTATGTTTTCTTCCTGTGAAACTTTCCAAAAAGCCCCAAATATATCTGGCTGGCAGAGAGATTAGCAGAGCGTATTTCAAAGCTGTCAGGACAAGCTTGTATGTAATTGAAAATTTTGATTCATACCTAGTCACCCTAATAAGGCAAATACCTTAGGACAAATCTGATCAATTACAACAAAATCTTATAACTCAAATTTCATCAGTTTAGCACTAAAGTCCTTGTGAAATAAATTTAAGTAAATATGAACACTCCATGAACAGAAAATAGCCAATTATATTCAGCCAATGTCACTTGGGTTTCTTTAGACATCTTCCTTCCAAATATTGATCAATCTGTTAAAGTTTTTCATATGGGAGCTGGAAAGACTAAAACCGTGTATTTTTACCTTTGTCTGCAGAAACTTCTCCCTCCAGTCCCTCCAGGCAGTACCAGTACACCACCACTGTCACTCTGATTTTAAATACTGACAAGGAACCAATAAAAAATATTCCTGTTCTGTCTGTTCCTTGTGGCACAAATTTCTATTTCATATAAACTAAGGTCTTCAAGATTTGTTTCAGTGTTTCACTTTTACCTTTATGTTGAACCTAGCAGCCTGTTGGTGTACAGGGAATGATAAATTACACTGGTTTCAAGTGTAATTGTTTTGTTTCCTGGGGGAAAGCAAAGCTGATATTATTTCCCTCTCTGTGTGAAGCTGCTGTATGCTGCTTCCAAATGGCTGAAGTAGACACTGGAATGATCCACTTTTAAGTAGTCTGGGAGTATAATTATATAAGGAACATTAATTTGAGCATATGAAAGAAAAAATCAAAAGGCTAATAGTAATAATATAATAATAAT
>NW_010142316.1:0-461 GCF_000699245.1 Pterocles gutturalis | reverse complement strand
ACGTACCCCAGATTTTTATTCATCACCACGATATTCCTCTGCAAGAAGGCAAAAAAAACCAACAAAATAAACCAATTTGTGTTGGGGAAAAGGAGATGTGGAGCAGTGTTTCTTACATTTACCTCCTGACCCCTCAAAGTACATAGTGCTGGTCACCACAAATGGTACGGGGAGAGTAAATAAATCCAAAACATAGTGTCAGCTTTCACAGGTAAGGAGGGATAAATTGACAGTGAGGTGGCTGAAAGGGATGAGGAATATTATCAACCGCTGTTGTCAGGAAGGCAACTTAAGGAAGCAACAATTGCACCGATGTTGTTAGAGGTCAGCACTGACATTTCAATAAAAATGAGCTCGGTGCAGCTTCCAGAAAGCCCTACATTTTTTACTTCCAAAGAACTGAGTTTTATTTCCAAAGGTGAGAATCTGAACTTATTCTCCTCTTAGGTACAGTGTCTCTA
>NW_010142315.1:10000-16370 GCF_000699245.1 Pterocles gutturalis | reverse complement strand
GGGACAAGGTGCCGGGGCGGAGGAGGCGGAGGACGGGCCCGTTCTCTGCCGGCTCGCTGGGAAAACCGCGCTCAGTTTCTTTTCAGGCTGGTGCTCCAGTGCGCGGAAAAGCCTCAAGGCAGTCACCAGGAGATTTTTGCCTGTAGCTGCCACCCCGTAGTAGGGAGGTAGGCAGCAGTGGAGAGATTGTTCAGAACGCTTGTGCGTGTGTTTGTAAATGAATCCTGTATGTGTGCTCGCTGTGCTCCTGGGGATAAATGGTTTTCTAGGTTTCTGCCTGTGTTCTAGGAGCCTGGGCGCTCTTACAGCGTGTCCTCACGTCGTTCTTTACAGATGCTGTGCTTTCATTGCGCTGCTGTGGAAAATTTATTGAAGGCAGCTTCCCTGAAGGTGTTGAAGTGCATGTGCTACAATATTTTACAGTCCTGTTTGCTCTCCCTGCCCAGGCTTGTTTATCTGTTTGCTGTATCAACTGCAGCACTCCTAGGCTGTGGACACTTCCTACTTGATAATCTTCAGTTTGTGGAGAAGCAGAAAGCCTGAGGCTGTGCAGTCACTTAAGTCAGAACCCTTCATAAAAGGAAGGGAGAGAAAGGGCATCCACCTTCCTTTCAGAAATGTGTAATGTCTTTTCAGAGTTATCTTGCCTTCTGAGCAGTTCCCTGACCTGTTGTGCTGTGCAACTTCATGAACAACTAACTAGCAGTGACTTGAAGCAGGTCCACTCAAGCATCTGAGAAGGTGATGTGAGCCTGCTTTTGCGAACAGTGTGTTTTTCCTCTGGGTTGATATGACGGTGTAACGCTTCCAGGCTTTCTGCATCTTGCTTACAGCTTTTGGTCTTCTCGCAGTTGGGGTTCACAGTGACTTGGAGGGGTGTACCAAAGGCTCTGTCTTCGAGCATACAGGAAGCAGTAAAAACTGCAGTCATGTTTATTGTGTGTGATTATTGCAGTGTTAGTCCTTATTTACTAGTAAAAATGACTTGTTTCATTAGAAATACTCGTACTGTTTTTCTTGATATTTAAATTTGTGCTGGCATGGCTTTCACAGTGGTAGCCTTCTGCTGAAATTTTAAGACTAGTCTCTGTGTTTAGAACTTAATTACATGGCAGGCGCAGCGCCACTAAGAGGGCAGGGATGGTGAGACATAGCTATTGAACTCACCAGGAGCACAATATAATAAGCTTTTAAAGTTAGTAATGAATTGAAATAGTGTATCTAAGAATATGTTGCAATAGCCTTTACGTTTCCCCGTTTTTCTTCAGATGAACTATAGGAATACTGAGCATAATACTTCAGAGGTGAAGTTGTGCTGATTTTGCTTTGAGCAGGGATTGCAAGCTCTTAAGCGCTCTGCAGTTGCAGCTCTGGCTCATCTGAGTGAGAACAGCGCTTCTATAAATCTTAAGGCTCTTGCCTGTTAAGTATATTTCACTGATGCAGAAGATGCAATGCAGGTCTAAAGAATTATTAGTACTTGTCTGTTATTAGATTTTCCTCTCTCATTCTTCCACTTGTCTTACTTTCTTTGTCTTTATCTGTTGAAAATTCTGCACCACCAGCTTGCACTGGTGCAGTGTTTTACTGCCACCAAAGGGGAGAGATCTCTTCCCCCAATTTTCGTTTTTGCTGCCGCTAACTTTTCACTGTCATTTGTTTGACTGTCCTGCAGAAAACTTGAGTAGAAAAATGTATACAAATTACTTGATGAAGAATAAATTGAAAGCTTGAACTGACACAGAAGTGGGAGTGAAGAGGATGAGCTGTTGGATAGCATGAGGTTATACAAGGTGTCTTGAAACAAAATCAAGAGCTAGAACTTTTACAGAGTCTTTAATGCTTCCGAACCATATTCACCTCAGTTCACCTCTGCCTTCTAGTAGTTTGCTATTAAGCTTGTTAATTCCTCTGATCTGACCCAGTGAAATGCATATTCTCTGGGAAAAATAGTGTATTTAAAAAAAAATAAAAAGCAGAATAAGAAAAAAAATAACTGGCAAAGGGGCTAATGCTTTATTCACTCTTCCTGTGCTTCTCTTCTGTCTTTGGAATTAAAGTAAGGAAAGGGTTGTTATAATTTGGCTTTACAAATTGAAATTTGAGATACTGCAAAGTAATAAGACGTCTTCCATGAATGTGTTAATTCACAGTCAGTTAAGTCTCCCGTATTGTTCTTTTTTATGTAACTAGAGAACAGGTGAGTGCATATGAAAAATACTGCTACTAGAATTATGCGTGAAAATACTGCTTTTGAAAATTCTGTTAAATTTACTGATGTGTATTTGACACTGTGCACTAGCTGTCACTTTAGATGATCTAAAAAAGCCTAACCCCTCAGCATCATCAGAATGAAAGAACTCTGAGTGAAGTAAGCAAGACTTCCCCACAAGAGGAAGAAATTTGTGGGGAAACTTTTAATGAAAGTATTCAAACTTTGCTTTTTATTCTGTTCTGTATTACATGAGTTGACGGAGCTCACTGTTACAATTAGACGCACTTGGCCATGAGATGTGGGATGTGACAATCATTAACAGGGGGAGGGACATAAGTAGAATGAAAATAGTTTACTTGAGGAAAACGGGCTTCCATAAATTCAGAAGATGGATAGGAGAGATGCTGTGAATGGCTGAACAGAGTAAGTGAAAAGGTGTGTAGAACAATTCATACCTGTACCTCCTCCAACTGTTAAAGGCGTGGGTGCAAGTTACTGTAATGTGGCTGAAGGTTAAGAAGTATAGCAATAGATTAACCTGGCTAAATCATGGAGTTTAGTGACCTCAAAGAAAAAACCTTCCATGAATCAGGTTAACTGGCATGAGTGGTGGAAAAATAGAGGAACAAGTAGTAACTCCTAGGTACATTCACAAGGTAGTGAGTGAAAACCAATGTGAAATTGTTGGTTTGACAAGACAGGTTCTTATCAAAATTGTTTTCTGCGTGGACAATACTTTTATGTTTCTTAGACCTTTTTGTGTGCAAAATTTAAGACTGTCGATTATGAATTTGCTATGTGGGTGTTTAGCAGGTTAGAAACTGTTCTTGGAATAGTCAGAAGTGTTACCCTGTCAGCTGTGGAGGATTATCCAGAGAGATCCACTAGTTGTCTGCCAAAGTTCAAAACTACTGTGTTTTTATTATTGCTTTGGATGAAAGAAAGTATTTTTATTAAATTCACAGGTCAAACTGTTCAGGAGGAAACTGGGAGTAGCTGTGAGCATCTTGTGGCAGGTCAACTGTCATATGTTTCAACTGGGGGTTCAGCTGAGATCAAGCCTACACCCAGTCCAGAGTCCAGGAGGATGCTGGCCTTCTCCACATTAGTAAGGAGATCAGTGGATGAGTGTTTGATGTTGAGTTTCCTCACACCGCTATCACATGTGATTCAGAGAGTCTACTTCAGATTAAATTGAGTCTGTTTCCCAAGACTAAATGTCTGCAGTACGTGTAGTTTGAAATTCTCAAAAAGATGGCCTTCACGTTGCCTTGGCACCTAATATCCTGTTGATTTTTTTAAATGTTTTACAAGTGACCATTTCTTGTTAAAAAAAGCAAGTTGTGCACACAGAAACTACTTTGAGATCCAAATCAGCACATGGTAAGTAGAGGCAGCACAGGATTCATGTTCAAACCACACTTGCTTTGAACTAAGTCAGTACTAAGTCTAGTAAGTACTAGTAAGAACTAAGTCAGCCTCACAAATATTCTAAAATCTGGGACGTCCAGGTCAAACTCAAGGTGTAGCAACTGCACCCTGGGACCACCATTACCTGTTTGTAGCCACAGGAAATTGTCTTGCCTTCCTGATTTTCACTGTCTCTGAATAATTAGTTTATTAGGAGAGCTAACAACTTGAATATATGTTTCATTGTTTCGCAGATATTTAAGCAGCAGTATCAGCTGTCAGTGACATGCAAAGGTGCTGATTTTAACAGGAATACAAAAGGAATAAAAAAGAATTCTGAATTAGAGTAGTTACTATGCTGAAAATAGGGGCCTTCAGACATGGTGGGACTAAAGGTGCATTGCATAATATTTATCAGGGACATTTACTTTCCAGTGGGAAGAAGCTATCATCTCCAAAGTCAAGTCAAACCTTCAGCTCTGTGGTGAGGTAGGATCATTTGAAGGAAGGATCACTCTGGCTTTAATGACATTCTGCAAGTGGTATTCTTTACAAGATTACCTGAAAGTGATTAAATAGTCCAACTACACCATGCTTGTCATGAGAGGTCCAGCATAACTTGTTAACTCTGAGATGACTTTTCAGTTGCCAGTCCTGAAACTGGATGTGGTAGAAGATGAGAATAGACAGTTGGGTAGTTGTGATTGTTGACTCATTTCAGTATCTCAGGCAAGTATTTCACTAAACAGACTACATTTATCAACGTAATGCATTTATTTTTCTTATTGTATCACATGCTATCAGGGCATTGCTATAGCTTTGCTACAAGATGAATTGTTCTTGCTGCAGAACGTGGAGTGATACTTAATGTTCATTTTTTTAATTACAAAACAAATTCCTCATAGAGTTTATGCATTTATTACAACAAAATGTACCTTACAGGAAATAGCTGATTCAATTTTCTGTTGAAAATAATTTTTAAAGACTCTTAATAATCAATTTATTAAAAAATGCAGGAAGATAAAAGGCACTAGATGTTTAAGATCTGGTATATATTTTTCATCTTTTCTAAAGGCTGATTAATGGGCAGCTTATATTTAAAGTTTTTAAATAACTTCATTTGTACTATCATCTATTGTAATGATTAAGAGTTAAAATGAGTGCTCCATGAAATGCCTACATATACAAGATTTTATAAGAACAGTAGATCAGCAACAACAGGGTAGTTTCTTTAAAAGATTACGTGTCAGTGCTAAAAGCATGGCTCAAGTTTTAAGGTTTCCTTTGGGGAAACAGGAGACTCAGTTTTGAGTTGGTTTGGAGCTGCAGCCTACCAGGAGCAGCTGGAAAAAGCCCGAAGCATTCTGTATCCCTAGGTTTTTGTATGTTGCATAAACCCCGTGTTAGGTGGCATGTGTGGCCTGAGCCTGTGATGATATGAGCTCTCAGAAGGAAACTTGCAAGCTAAACATGTTTCTCAGTATTCTTTTAAATGCCATCTGAAACAAAAGTGAAATTGCCAAGCTTCAGTTGTAAATTTTGTTGCTAATAATTGAATGTAAGCACTGATTTCTGTGGGAAGCCTTTTGTTCGCGTGAAATGCCCACCCAGGTCCTTATAAAAGGCCTGTATGTTGTGAGCTCTTTTTCCTCCACAAACCAGAAATGTGCAAATAAGAAAGAATCTGTATAAGAAAAGGAAACTAATTGCTCAATTGTGTGAAACATGTAGGATGTCCTGAATCTTACTGAATCCAGACTCCAGTGGAAATATATACATTTTTTTTTAATAAAAGTTAGAAAAATTTACAGTTCTGTTGAGATAAAGGAATCCTCTGTGATTGTAGCTGCTTGTTTTCTGATCTAGATAGTGGCATGTTGCTTTGCTGTCCATCCAAAACGTGGAGTAGAATTTGTAGGTTTTTTTCAAAATTTTCTATGAAATACCATTTTATGTTGAAGACTAGACTGAAACATTCCTGTTGTGCTTTACAGTGAATAGGGTAGAGTGAAAGGAACAACTTCTTAATCTCCAAAGTTTATCTTCTGAGGTTAGAACTACAGTTTTCGTTTTATTCTGAATGTTACCTTTCTCAGAAATAGGAATGAAGTCTGAGGAAGAGGCAGAAACTGATTCTGATTGTATGAAGCATTTATAAACTGATTATGAAGTGTTGCAGATAATTCTGCAGAATATTATTGAACATTAAAGTTTTGCAAGCTAGTTTTTCAAGTGTTGGTAGAAAGCTAATAAACTCATTTTAGTTTTACATATCTAATTTTAAGATACCAAGGAAACACAGAATTTGAATTTTGATTAATGAATGCGAAACCAGATTTTAGAAGACTTAATTATTTCAGATTTGGAAATATGTGTATTGAGAAAGTGTTCTTTTTCACGTAGGGAGCTTTTTTCCAGACACACACACTCATAGACAGTCATGGCTGGCAGTTACGGGTTTGTCCAGGTGGTGGCAATGGTGTCTCAGGAACAGTACATGCTGACAGCTCCCTGAACGTTGAGGTGAGGCTACATAACACAGAAACCTAGCTCTGAAATAATTGTGTGTATGTACATTTGTACAGAAATAAAACTTGCAGACTGCCAACCTCTAGGGTAGTAATTCTGGAATGACAAAATAGCTTTTCAGTCTGGGTGGTACATTATGCAGCAAAGCAATTACACTGTGAAGAGCTTGCTGCAGATTATAAAAGCATTAATATTTGAAAAACAGTGTTTGGGTTC
>NW_010142315.1:3493-9969 GCF_000699245.1 Pterocles gutturalis | reverse complement strand
AGTATGTTTTTCCTTCAGCTGACAGAAGTGAATTGACAACACGCATGGTATGCTAATGTCACTGATTTGAAAATCAGGAATAGCAATAAGTAGTCATATGGACAGCCCGTAACTTGGACATTATCTGTTGCTATGGCCAGGTTTGATCTTCAGTGTGTATATTAATATTAAACTGAGATGCTAATCTTGTTGAATTTTGCCTGCCAATATTAAGTTTTATATGCTGTACATTTTTTACTTTTAATTACTCTGTTTTTGGTTTGAGAACCTGTTTTGATTCCTTCATTGGAGGGAAGGGAGCAATGATCTGGGTTTTTTTTGAGGTCTGATTGATGGCCAAGAATCAGATAGTAAAAATATATATTTTTAATTTCCTAATATTAATAGCTTTTTTCTTTACTGTATATAGAGAAAGAAACAGTAAAGTGCTGGATGGATAAGTGGTTTTAATAGCTGGAAAAATCTTACTTGGTTTTGTTAATCCTGCTGACTTAAAGAGCTGCCACCTGTGGGGTTCAGAGTAGCAGCCCTTCTGGTGGTTGTTACATACACGTTTCATTAGGCATGTCTTTTCTAAGAGTTAAAATAACTACAGGGTACTTGTGCAGTCCTTGTGGAGTGGCTTGCACTTTGTTTTCCTACCTGTATATTAAAAAGTGATATGACTCACCACTACCCCATTCCGTTCTAAGTTATGACAGGGGAGCCTGTTGTGGGTTCACAGTGGCAGGAGGACAGAAGTCCCAGAAACAGAGCTTATGAAACGGTCAGCAGTCTTGCCCATGTTTCATCCTTGGAATATGATCACTAGTGCTATGAGTGTTGCAAACATCATTACATAGATCAGGATTGTTGGCCTATCATCATACCTGCTTAACGGATAAATTCTGTTGCTTTTATTTTCATTATCCTGAAAACAAGGAGAATTCAGCTTATTTTTCTGGTTCAAAAGGAAGGAAAAAAAAAAATCAGTCTTTAATATATATAGCAAAAAATCACCTACTCTGTATAAAGCTTTAGGATTTGAAATTGTACTGGGAAACTAAATAGATTTCATATATAGAAGAGACTTGAAGTGTGTCAGTAGCTGGTACAGGAAATGTTTTCTAGTGTGTCTGTACAATTTCAGCTCATTTGATTAATTTGGATTAACAAGATTATAAATACTGTCTAAATGCTTTATTAATTGTGGTTGTCATATGAAAATTTTCTGTGTGCACTCTTACCGTTACCTTATTTTGTATATCTTTTTAGAAATGGTCTACTACTGTAAAATAAGATTAGAAAGAAAATTAAAGCATTTAAGTAAAAGTGGAGGGACTACATTATTATTTATAAAGAGCAGATAGAAGGGTAAAGCTGAACGAAAGAGTGCAGTTGTAAAACCGTAGTAAAAGAGAGGTTAAATAAAAGGAGCTGAGGAAGACTGGTGTGCTACCCTGTGGGCCACTGTAACCTTTTCTGTTTCTTCTGAAGAACAGAGAAGGTGGTGAGGAATTAGGTTTGACTTCTGCTTTGTGCAATAAGTTTTTTGTGTTCTTTATAGATCTTTAAAATACCAAATAAAGTTTCTGTCATAAGAGGCTTCATAGTTTTAAGGTCAGATTTACAAAGATAAGAACTGCTTTTGCTTTGAGCAGAGGGAAGAATCAGTTTCCTGATTCTCATGTGCTCCTCTGGGTACAGGAGTTGCCCAGGAAGGAGGAACACTTGAAAATGAGTGT
This sequence comes from Pterocles gutturalis, assembly GCF_000699245.1. Lineage (NCBI taxonomy): Eukaryota > Metazoa > Chordata > Aves > Pterocliformes > Pteroclidae > Pterocles > Pterocles gutturalis. The sequence goes on along the minus strand of NW_010142315.1, from coordinate 8,245 downwards.
GACAGATTGAGGAAATGGACGTGAAAGTGGCATCACCTCAGCCAAAAATGTTATTGATTCTTATAGTTAATAGAGAGAATGGGGGGAGCACAATTATGTAAGGGTAATTTGCTTGCGTGTGACCAGTATTTGTACTGGGTTGTTTGTAAGCATATTGGAAGAAAATGCCTGTTTGGCAAATAGGTGCTTTTACATCGCATAGCCTGTCTACATTGGCTTGAGTTTTATTTAGTATTCATTAGTATGGTCAAGAAAGCTCAAATTTAACAGTTGTAACAGGACAATACTATGTAGTGAAAGAATTAAGATAAATTAATTGAGCTCCATTGCTTGTTCATATTTTATTGTGTAGAAAATGAAATGTATATCCCACCCCTATTTGATCAGAAATATTATTTATCATGTTTTGCTGTCTGGATGAGGATGTAGCACCACAGAGGCTGGTAGTAGCCAAGGTGAGGTTCCACCTGAAGCAGAGGAGGAATATATTCAGGAGTTCACATTTGATTAGTATAAAGCTTAATCACGTAAGCTTAATAATGAAATTTACTGCTGCACTGTTAAACTTAAGTGATCTGAATTGTTGATACTGTTTCTCTGAATGTATGGAACATAAGAAAGGAACTGAACATCTTTTTAATTTAGCATCATCAGTACAATAAATTGGTGTTCAGAGAAGAATTCTTTTTGTAGCCTGCTGGCTGCTTTTGCAGACTGGGTGATTAGGAATTGAGCAGCAGGGAAATAACGTTCCCAGTCATGCAGAGTGGCAAAATCTGTGGTAGGATTGCAGGCAGTTATCTCAAGCAGATGCATCCAGCAACAGGGTACTAAAGAAACACTTGTTTTGCTCCTGTGACTGAACTGATCACATGTTTTTAAAGAAATGGCAAGAAATTTGGAAGACACAGCTTATGGTACTGATGTGTGTGGAAAAAAAAAAAAAAGGTTATTTAAAAAGACCTTGCAATTTAAAAGAACTTCAAGGATAGTTTTTTAAGATAAGCTGCATTTTCGGTAGTTCTTGTGAGGATGTCAATGTCATGGTTCTCTTTGCTTGGTCCCTGGATCACTACTCCACTTTAGAGTGTCTTGCATCAGGTATGGTTGTCTTGGTGGTCCTGTGCCCTTACTCAAGGTGATCCTTCTACTAGTTTTTCAGACAGCATGGGGCCAGGGCACAGTGAGTTCAGTGTTAGTTTATTTTCTTTGTATCTAGCAGTTTTTCTTTTTTCCCCGTCAACAAGCATTCATTTTGTGTTGAAAATAAATTTAGAAGAAAAAGATAAGTATTAGTGATGAAAATCTTCATGTTCTACAATATCTGTGACAGGTGCAGGTCAAGTAAGAAAGAAGCCTCACATTGATTAATACCAGGACTGTCTACAAAGACTGTTTCAAAATTATGGCTGAAAGAAGTGTTGCAGTTGTCTGTTTCACAATTGTATCTTGGCTACTCATACTGGAGAAGTGGTGACTTTATCTATACTAGCTAGAGATTGACATTTTGAGTGCTGCTTGGTATAGTCACCACAATATTGAAAAAACTAAATGTTATTTTAAACTTCAGGTGAACCAATCTTCTAGAAGCTTTAAAAAAGTTTGTCTTGATGTAAACAACCTCTGTTTGTAGGACTATGAATGTTTCAGCTAGTGGTATGACTTTCCTAAGCAGATGTTATAGATTTTTTTCTTTAAGTCAGTCAAGAAATATTAGTTAATAAACGATGACTTCATTATGGCCAAACTCATCTGTTATACCTTCTCTTTTACTACATCAGATTTTTAAAAAAACAGACTTTGAGTGTTTTTTCTTAAGAAATGAAAAGAAATAGATTCTCTTGAAGTCAATGATAGAATATCTTTTGCCTTCCAGAATTTCACCTCTCTTTTTGCCGTTCTTGCAAAATACCTAGTGAGAGACTTCTGTATGTAAATACCTGTTTAGTTTAATGCATGTGGCATATGTTAGCGTTTAATCTGATTTAAAACCACAAACTGTAATGTCTACTAATATTTGACTTGCCTTCAGCTGGAATAAAGGCTTGCATGGTCTGTGCAGATCACCTATGATGGTAAGGTAACGAACGCTTCTGAGGAGCTCCTTGTCAGTGCCAGGCCAGGACTTTGCTCTGAGATGTGTGAAGGCCCAGTTTCTTTGGAGGTCATATTAATTTTTAGACTGCTGCAACAGCCATGGTATTCTGGAGTGTGATTAACATAGGCAGACTCTCAAAGAGGAATAATTGGCTGCTTCTGTTCCAGTGTGAATCGAGGCAGTTCAGTACAGTCCGTCGCTCTGACCTGGTCTCTTCTGCGTCCTTTGGGTGTTCACATCTTCACCTCGGTAAAACACAAGTGGCTATTCCAAAACAGAGTTAGAGGCCTTGGATGCCTAACCACAACAGCCTACCAAAATAGCCTCAATGTACCAGAAAACCAGCAAGAAATGTGCTAGCTGTGTATGTCACGTAGTTGCATGGCCAGTTGCTGTAAATTTGGTATTTTGCTTTAATAACATTGAGGCAGGTGGAGAAAAAACAGTTCAGATAAGGAACAAATATGGGTCACCCAAGCACCTTGGAGCCAGTTACATCCTTGACAGTCAGTTTCCGTCTTCATCCACCTGAATTCCTTGCTAGAATTTATGAATCTGTTCTGATGGAAAAGCTGCTGTGTGGAAGGATTTTTTGGCTCAAAATGTTTCTAAAATCTTCTGCAGCTTGAAAAAGTTTATTTGAATTGTCCTTGCTTAAAAATTTGGAATAGCAATAATTTCATATATGTTTCAGACTGCTTACCAACATCCTCGTACTTACCATGCAAGTTAAATACTTTCAGTAATCTGGCTTGGGGCAAATTTTTACAGGTTGATCACTACTCTTTAAAAGGGGATCAAATAGAAATGCTGGTACAATCAAGACAAGCTCTTTTGTCATGATTATCAGAGGCAGTGATTAAAATACATCTATTGCAGACACTGGACTCTTTTGAGCCTAAAGTGATTGTGTTCTCTTCCTCAAGTGTTCTTGGTTCCCTGCAGATGTATTATGCTGGGTGTAGAGTTCATGAAGGAAATCTTTCTATAGTAGAAAGGTATGGCATAAGATGGAGTACAACTAACTAAATGTAAATGGAGAATTAAGTGGAAGTAAGTCATGGGAGCTAGAAGAGAAGAAACTGATAATCTGTGATAGTTGCGCAGTGGAAGCCAAAGGCAAATTTGACGTGATGCTTTGGTCCATTCACATGTGTAGAGTGCAAATGCAGGCCCTCTTTATGGATGTGTAAGGGAAGGAAATAAATTTTACTTAGTTTTCTTTAAAAATGTTTTTGTTGGTTTTTCTTTTGTTGGCAGGCATGTCCTGAGACCAGGCGTGGCTTCAGTGGCTGGCTTTCTGGCTGGCTTGGCATAACAGATGTGTTAAACAGTCTAGACAAAATATTGCTAGGCATTACTTAATACTAAAATTACAGCTACCAGGCTGTATGTTCGACATATCGATCAGATGTGGATTTGTATAGGCTGCTAAGTGGATTATAGGCATCTTTACTTATGCTGACACTGCTCAGTGTAGTGCAATAGGAGTGATGATACCTGGTCATTGTTTCTGGCAGCCCCTTTTATTGTATCTTTCTCACTTCAAGTATTTTTAAAAAAAGGTTAGGAAATCTCAAATATTTGATTTCTTCCTTACTGCATTTTCATTATATGTAGAGATCAGTTTTCTTTCTCCCATATTCTACCAAACAAATACTAAAAGGAGGTGCCTCTTTCTGGAACTGGAAGAATACAGAAGAATTGACGTAGGAGGAAAATTAAGTTCAGTTGCTGTGTGGTGAAATATGTTTGTTCATATGCAGTTATTTCAAATTATTGACCTTATAGTAGGAAAACACCCTGCTGTAAAACTACAAAATTTGCTATGTTACTGGGCAAAGAGCAAGAACCATCTCTGTAGTTTTATGTTCTCTTCCTGGCGACTGCAGCACTATTTCTCCCGTCCGTGTAGTTTAAATTTATTTTCAGGTAATGCTCTTTTTATTTGTAAGTGTATCACAGTTATGAGCCACAAATCATAGTCTTGCATCTCTGAGTACCTGCTTGGTCATTTAGATAGAAGGATTAAAATGTTAAAAGTTAATGCATAAGAAAAGGTACTCTAGATAAATATGGACAGTAATGGTCATCCTCATTAGCAAAAAGGTAACCCTTCTGCAGCCTGACTAACTGGTGTTTTTGTTTTATACTTCGTGCCAAAATAGAAGGTAAAGGAAAGTTTTGACATTAGTTTGTCGATGTTCATGGAGATCTCCTGTCTAGCCAAGGAGGCAGAACATAAATTTAAGTTGATTGATACAGACCCATATGTGATAGGATACAGGACAGAAAAGAAGGGGACAGTTTGCAGAGGAGTTTCCAAATGAAGTAGCTTGTAGCCAAAGTGAAAAATAGAGAACTTGTGAAGGGTCTAAGGACAGAATTGAGATGCTCGCAGTTTCTAACTAAAAAAGCAATCATTGCAGCAGTATTATAAATTCATGAGTAGGGTAGGATGCATATGCAAAGTCAAGAGAAAATTATGTCAGTAATTGAGCACTGGATTTAGCAGTGTGGAAAATCAGAAAAGTTTTATTGAATAAGTCTTATGCAGAAAGAACCTATGCATTTGAAACAGATCCTGAGTATAGAGACGAGGGCTCCGGTTCTAAAATACCAGAAGGAAAGGAGAAGAGTGATGGCATTCTTTA
>NW_010142315.1:0-3462 GCF_000699245.1 Pterocles gutturalis | reverse complement strand
AGGGAAAGGAAGGAGAATAAGATCTGGTTTAGACATGCTGATTTTAATATAAGGATCAGGCTTCTATTTGCAGGTGTCAAAAGAGAAAGAGAGAGTTTAAGGCAGAAGGAGGCAAGTCTTGAAATTCTTTTAAAAGAATTAGGCTTTCTGTATGAGATGGGTGAACCCTGATAGTAAACTCAAAACAACTATGGAGGGTGCTTAGCAGTAATTTGTATCAGAAACAAGCAGCGAGAGGTTGGCATTATGCTGTGGCATTCTGTGGCATTCTGTACTACAAAATATTTGTCTGAAGGGTACTTGTGTGGCAAAGATTTCAGCATCTCCAGAGATTAAATGCAGAAGGAGGAGAGGGGATCAAGGGCAGCCAGTGCCATGAGACAGTAGCCTTGTAAGTATTGCTAGATAATTATTAGTTACATATTTCTGAGAGCAGCTGTTAGAGCAATTGCTGCAAATCCTGTAGTGCACTGGAGCTTTCTAGCTCATCTTGTTGTTCAGAATGCTGATAGACCAGAAAAAGCTGGAAGCCAACAAAGTAGGGTAAGAGAGAAAATGTAACTATAGCAAGAATGGGTATGGTGGTTTTTTTTTTTTTTGAAAGCAGTGTTGTTGCAGACTGTCCATAGGAAGTATCATGAAAGACCAAACAAGTATATACTGGAGATAAAGTGAGAAAGGACAAAGACTTGGATCAAATCAGAGATTTTCCTTTGTAATGAATATAGTTAGAAAGAAATAGATGTAGAGCAACTGCAAAGGTACAAAAACCCACTTTTCAGTGGGAGCTTAAATGTTGGCTAGTGATTGGTATTTATAACTGCTGTTTGGAGCAATAAAACTATTCATAGGAGGGGAAGAGAAGTGTATATGCATTTGAGATTTAGGAGAGTTTTACCCTGCAGAGTTTTGTTTTTTTTTTTCCTACACCATATATAGAATGTGTTTTTTCTCACATTAATGCACTGTGCATTAATGCCTATTGTTTCTTCAACATTTAGTTTGAAGTATTGCATAAATGTATAATGTGATACAATAATGTCAGTTTAATCTCAGCAGCATTCAATTCATTGGTTTTGGGATGGTGCACTTACTTCTTAGGAGGAAGTACCTTTCAGCTTAATTTGAATTATATTTTAAGTATTGGTCCAGTTAACAAAAAAAGAGAAATTCCATCTGTTCAGTTGTTGTGCAGAAGAATGTTTTATCTCTGAAGCACGTTGTCATATCTAAAATTGACAGCATAATCTGCTGATTTATTTTGTCCCACCTCCCCGGGTATCTCTTTGTACAATTTTGATAAAAAGAAAGAATTCTGTACTTGAAACCCACCTGTCTCAAATGATGAGATTTTATTCGTCATTTCCATGGCACTGCAGTGGCCAGGCCGGGTATGATATGTATGCAGTATTCACTAGATTTTCCACTTACTTCCCCCTCACACCCTCAAGCTGCAAGGAGTATAGCAACCACTGTGCTTAATTTTAGTAACAGTTCACAACTAGCAATAACGTTTTACCCCTTTATGAATATACGCTGCTCATCTGTAGCTGGCATTCCACTGAATTGGCTGCATGCACTCCTTTTTCTTGGGGTAGCTTCCCAAAGCATGTTCCATGGCTTGCATTCTGTTGTGCTGAAGGACCTCACAGATGACAAAGCTGATATTTCTATGAATTTAGAAAATTTTACATTCTAAGATCAAAGTTTGCAATTTACTGAATATTGCATTATTGTCAGCCTTTTCAAAAGAGTTTCAAATTTATTTCCAAAGAGTTATTGTCAGACTGAAACTTTTACCTTACTGTAGTTAAATTTCACACAGTAGGGTAAATCATAATATCATTACTTAATATTTTAAGAATGTTAGCTCCTTAAAGTGATGGTGTTACCCTGAAATCTAGTGTAGTAGAAGACCTCATAACTGCTAGGTGAAATTGAAACTCTTTATAGGGTAATTTCTAGACCAGAGTTGATAGTATACATGAATAAGATGGCAAGCACTTGGACCGACACTGGCATAATGGGGTTCTGTTAAATTTTAAGTGAGGGAGTGGGCATATGGAGATTCTGATGTCCTTCTGTAAGGTTTTGATCCGTTTCAGCTGTTTTCTCTGAAATTCTGTGAGGTGAGGTTCAAGAATGCATTAACTCTGTATTTGACCCTGCGATGAGATATGTAGCTGTAGTCCAGCTGGATGAACTAAACTTGGGGGAAAAGAGTATTAAGATGAAGAATGAGCTGAGTGAAAAATGGTGATATTGCTGATTAGGAAAAGATACAGCATAAGAAAGCTGGACAAAATATAAAGAGGAACCTGGAGTTGGCTCAAAAGATGCTGTTGGGTGCATCTGAAGATTGGCATAAGTGTGGAAGAGTAACAAATTGCTGAAGATCAATGAGAACTAAAGCATAGTAAGGCTGCGTTGAAAAAAAAGACCTACAGCTTGTTATAAAATGGGAGAGAGAATGCAAAATATATTTAAAATACACAACAGGAACTGCGTGTTAGAATGTTGGGGTTAGTTTTGGGTTTTTTTAAGTATGAGAAACATTGAAGACCTAACAAATAGTATGTCTGCATCTGACAAGCAACAAAAGAATGAGATAAAATGAAAGTAATCGGTAGTTTCCTTTGCATCAGTATTGATAAGTATTTAGATAGTATACCTAAAAGATGTTTAAGAGGTGCTAAAGAAAATAGAATGGAGAAAAAATTATTAGAAGACACATTGTCTGATGAATGTAGGCATTATGATGTTGAATTAGTTTGACATTTCACTTATGATTCTGTGTCATACATGGGATGTCTTGAAGTGAAATGTTTGTGTAATTACCCTTTTCATGGCCAGCTTCCAAACAAGAAGGTGGATCTCCTATCCTTCCCTCTTTTGCTATTCCAAACATGTGGAAAGACTTGGATGAAAGAATCCATAAAAGGAAGTCCCACATCATAGAATCGTAGAATCATTAAGGTTGGAAAAGACCTCAAGGATCATCAAGTCCAACCATCAACCCACACCACCTAAACCATGTCCCTAAGCACCACATCTACACATTTCTTGAACCCCTCCAGGGGTGGTGACTCCACCACTTCTCTGGGCAGCCTGTTCCAATGCCTGATCACTCTTTCAGGGAAGACATTTTTTGTAATATCCAGCCTAAACTTCCCCTGGTGCAACTTGAGGCCGTTTCCTCTTGTCCTATCTCTTGTTACTTTAGAGAAGAGGCCAGCACCCACCTCACTACAACCTCTTTTTAGGTAGTTGTAGAGAGTGATCGGGTCTCCTCTCAGACTCCTCTTCTCTAGACCTAAACAACCCCAGCTCTCTCAGCCTCTCCTCGTAAGACCTGTGCTCCAGCCCCTTCCCCAGCTTCGTTGCCCTTCTCTGGACCTGCTCCAGCACCTCCATGCCCTTGTGGTGAAGAGCTCAAAACTGAACACAGGATTCATGGTGCGG
>NW_010142314.1:620-884 GCF_000699245.1 Pterocles gutturalis | reverse complement strand
CGACGGCCCCTGCGAGGACGAGGACGCCTGGAGCCACCCCATCGTCCCCCACGGCGGCGGCGGTGACACCAGCGGGGACGTCCCCATGGCCACCCCCCGCGGCCACCTCCTGCTGCTGGGGGCGGTCCTGGTGGCCCTGGGGCTACGGTGACACCCCCCAAGGGGACAGGGGACACCCCCAAAGACTGATGGGACCCCAAGGTGGCACCAGGGATGGCTTGTGGCCACCAAAAATGACCTTGGGCAACGCCACGATTGCCGGGG
>NW_010142314.1:0-480 GCF_000699245.1 Pterocles gutturalis | reverse complement strand
CCTGGGACCCCAAAAATGACCAATGGCACCCAAAAATGACTTGTGGCAATCAAAGATAGCTGGTGGCAACCAAGATGGCTCCTGGGACCCCAGTGATGGCCGACAGGACCCCACGATGGCCACCAGAACCCAAAAAATGGCCAATGGCACCCAAAAATTGCTGGTGGCAACCAAGATGGCCAATGGAACCCCAAGTTGTCCCCAGAATGGCTCATGGGACCCCCCAAGAGGGCTTGTGAGACTCCAACGATGGCCGGTGGCAACCAAGATGGCTCCTGGGCCCCCCAAGATGGCCAACGGCACCCAAAAATGACTTGTGGCAACCAAAGATGGCCAATGGCAACCAAAACGGCCAACGGGACCCAGAATAGCTCCTGGGACCCCCAAAATGGCCAATGGCCACCAAAAAATGACTCATGGCCACCAAGATGGCCAACGGGACCCCAAAGATGGCCGGTGGCAACCAAGATGGCTCCTGGG
>NW_010142313.1:0-275 GCF_000699245.1 Pterocles gutturalis | reverse complement strand
CCTGGGGACACTGGCCAGGCCCTGAGGCCACCAGCTGGGCCCTGGTGACACCACCATGGCCCTGGGGACACCGCCATGGCCCTGGGGACACCACCACGGCCCTGGTGACACGGCCATGGCCCTGGGGACACCGCCATGGCCCTGGTGACACTGGCCGGGCCCTGGGGACACCACCACGGCCCTGGCGACACTGCCATGGCCCTGGTGACACTGGCTGGGCCCTGGGGACACCACCACAGCCCTGGCGACACTGCCATGGTGCTGGGGACACCACC
>NW_010142312.1:0-59387 GCF_000699245.1 Pterocles gutturalis | reverse complement strand
TGCTGGCTGGGCTTGATCCCCTGGTTGTCAAATATATGCAAGAAATATGTGCGGTGGGTATATATTAGCATATAGAAATACATATGCCATCCCAGAAAAATCCATGCAAAGGTGGCTTTGGTCATTTAGTTATGCCAATAAGTAAATCAGTACAGATAGAATTAACTCCTGACCCTTTAGCGCTGTAATTTCATCTGGCACTCATTTTATAAAAATCTTGCAGTATTCAGTATCCTGGAACAGTAGAATTCCTTTCTTTTTTAATTCTTATATATGGCTTCCCTCTCCCATGACTTTATTTTGTATAAATCTAATGCTTAACTTTCAAATCAAAGATATTCGGTTTCAGACTGTCTGATTAGCAGACAATCTTCTAATGATTCTACATAAATTTAGGAAATAGCACCAGAGTGATTCAAAGTCTACCCACAATGCTTTCAAAAAGTAGTTTCCTATCCATCAGAGATATAAATACAGTCATAAAAATGCTCCCATATTTATATTTGGTGTTTTTATTTTTAATCTGAGGCTACTGAGTCTTAGCCTAAGGAATGTTTCAAATTGATAAAAACTGACAACTTGGACAAAAGTCCCATCCATTTCTTGTACCCACCACTTACTCCTCCCTTCATCTTCTGTTACAAGAGACTGTGAACAGTACCAGAGAACAGATCCAGATTAAGTCATATTTTTAATTTATCTTCTGGTATATGTCTATGAATTCTTATCTATTTATCTACATGACTACTCAAGTAGTCATCAATACTTGTGCTAGCACAACAGAATATCAGCCATGCTTAAGTGTCTGTAAAAGCAGGACTGGAGGGTAATTGTTATCCAGAAAACACAGGTGGAACAGCACTAGTGTGTTATTCATTGCACATGACTTCAGCAAATATTCAAAGTAAGGTGTAGATACCAGGCAGTCTTTCAGAGATGTGTGGTTCATAGGCTGATCATGAAACAATCTGGCCAATGTGTATATTCAAAATATGTTGTTGTTTCATGATAACATTGACTACACACACTATATATAACCACTAAAATTTGGTAGTTAAAAGCCATAACAAGCCACACAGTTTCAGTGATCAGCAGGGAATTTTCTAGACTTACATTTATAAAACCATTTTGCTTGATGTCAGCAGCTTTCTTAAAGAGACACAGACACTTCAATCTTTTTAAAAGATATGGATGTGTTGTCAAGGGTAGCTCTTAATCCAAAGTTTTAGTTTTCAGTACCTGCCTTCCTGATTTTCATGTATGCTTTAGAGAATATGACATTGAGTTCACTGAGACTTGAAAGGTATAAAACACCTGTGGGGATAAAAAGGGTTTTGTGAAGTTGCTTGATAAAATTTCTTGTCCATCAGCACAGTCTTGTTAAAATCAAAGAGGCCTTTCAGTTTTAAAAATAAGATCATGTCTGAGTGGTTTTCTACATAAAACCCTATAACTAGAACTAGCAATAATGTTCTGAAATGAACAGATGAGGCCAGTCTACAAGCATCCTTTTCCTATATCTAACAGCAACATGAGAGAAGCGGTACGTATCAGCCAGAAAATGCCAGTTGATCAAAATGGGCAAACCCATACATTCCTCAGCTGTTACATCTGAACAAATACTATAGTGATAAATGCTAACGGAAGATTTAGCATAACCAGTTGGTATCTATTACGCTTTTTCACCTGCCCACTCAGGAGGATGATGACCACAACCATTCAAGAAGAGTAGGAGTGCTCATAATTCAGTATAATTTGTGGTAAAAAAGAAAACTGGCTGAAAGGAACTTAGAATCCAGAATCAATAATCATGCTTTTCTTTGTCTCATTTAATATCTGAGCCATGTTTTATCTTTGCCACACTTTAAATGGATTGTGATTTGGCTAAATGGCATCAAAAAATCAACACCGGGTGTGTTTGTGGTGGGTTCCTGCAAGGGTCATTGTTATATCCTCTCCCATGTAAAGGAAAAAAAAAGTAAAATAAAAATGCATGAAACTGAAATCACTCCATTATTAATCTAAGAGGAAATACTTTATATATAAAGAGAGACACCTAACTCAACCCAAAGCATATCAGCTTGCTTATTTTAGACAGTATCACCATGCTGTTTATAATACATAATGATGCCTCATGCTGCCTTTCAGAAAGTCTGCTTAAGAAAGTCTAAATTAGGGCTAGTGACGCAAACAACTAGCTTCCACTCCAAGATCAACGCCAGCTCACCCAGAGGCTCTCAGTAGGGGACAGACAAAAACCAGAAAAGCAGCCAACACCTTTATTGAGCCCTCTTTTATTTCCTGTTGAGTGGGGAGTAAGTATAGGAGGTGCCAAAGCAACTCCTTCTAGCTCACAAGACACCACGAAGGGAAGCTATGAGCAGTCTCTGGAGTTTTACTGATATATACAATGATACCAAATCTTTAAACAGATGTGAGTGGGTGGCAGAGAAGAGGGAATCATGTCATAAGCACACAGGAACTCTGAAAGGGCTGATGCCTGCTAAGGTCATCCATCTTCCCATCTGGAGCGAGGTGAGGTAGACCATCTTTTAACTTTGCCTGAAGTAATGAGAATCTGAATTACTGCTCCATCCTAAGGCTACTGTAAGTATCAAAGACCATCAGCCTTTCTAATTTGCTGCAATGGCAATCTCTGTGAAATTTGCAGTTTTCCTTCTGTTCAAGAGGAAGGCATGCAAAAATTGTTAGAATAAAGTGGGTTTTTTTGGCTCAGGAATGGGAAAAGTCTTGGCTCCAAAGTCTTTTAGGCAGGATTATGAATTAGTAAGCTTACAGAATTTGCAGTACCCTGATCATGTACACCAGGCCTCATAGAGCGGATCAGGTTTTACAGAGTGCCATTCAACACATGCAGACCTGCATTTCCCAGCATCCTGATGTACCACACAGAGGTAATGCATGCAAAGACATGTCCCAACACTCTCTCTATAAGACTGAAAGTAGAGAGTCATGGAGATGTACAGACATTTGTGTCACAGCACTAAGTTGAATCATATCCTGTCCTCAAAGTAGATGCCATATATGACGGGAAAGGAAATGAAAATATCTTTTTGAAAAATTGAAGTCAATTGGAGAGGTAAAATTGTGGAAAGAAACTTTAAGAAGACATGACATAACTCATTTCAATAGTATTTGCTGAGGAATAATAAATGCCATAAAGAATACATTTGGATAACGCAAGTCGGGTGCTGATTCAAAGATCATGCCCTTACAGTTGACAAAGAACAGCTGAGGAGCAAAAATTTTGATGTTAGGCCCTGCTGAAGTGCAAAAAAATGCAGGTTTCACCAAAAGAGAAAGTGCAAGAGGTATAGAGGAACAGTAGGAAGATTATATCCTAATATTTATCAGAAAAAAAATTCCTTGTCCAAAGCAGGGAAGAAATTTTTCCAACAAAATTAGGCTGCAAGGTAGTTACATCTTCTGAGTAGAACTATAAAAAGTACCCTCATGCTCAAGTCTATTATATTAGGATGCTACCTGTTTTGAAATGTAAGTAGTAGTATACTTTTTATAGTAGTATATTTTTTTAAGAAGACATCATACTGATTTGAAACACAGAACTACACGTTACAAACAGTAGAATCAAATCAGGTTTCAAAAGCTTTACATAAAAAAATAGATTTATATAGATATTTATCTAAAAATATAGATAAATTAAAAATATAGATTTTCTTTGCTGTCTGAAAACAAAAGAACGCGGCCAACCAGATGGCAACCATGAGTATAATCTTTCCCTGTGCAGGAATTTCAGGAAAAAAAAGCAAGTTTGATGCTTGAGTGAGGCAAGGATACCTGCCAACCACCATAAGACTGCTGCTGTGCACATGTGCAGCCTTCAGAAGAAAAAAGACAGCTCCTAATATATGTTATAAATAAATTCTCTAAGTGCTAGGATAGTTTCATTAGAATGAATAACAACTGTGAGGCCACTGTGACTTTCAAATCCCTACCTTCTGGCAAAGAGTTAAAGGACCAGATTCTGTCCTTGGACATGCATGGCTCCCAGATGTACTTATAGATAAAATACTCAGCCCAAAGTGATGTCAGGTGTGGTGTGAATTTTGCCCCATCTCACATCTGCTTTAATCCAGGCCCCCCTGAAGTCACAGCAAAAATGCCTTTGATATCAGTGATAGGTACATACAGTAACAGTGGTTCCCATCCACTCCGTGTGACCTGGTAAAACCAAAGTGATACTCATAATTAAGGCTGGGAACAATAACCAGTTACTGTAAGCTGGCAGTTATTATTCCTTGCATTTGTGTTAGAATGAAAGACGTGCACATGGAGTGACTACAGGATAGCAAAGTAGTATGAATCTGAACCCTTGGATTAGTGGTAATTACCATTGTGGTAATTTATTCTTGTAGATAAATGTTTAGTCTTTCGGGGCTAATGAATGCTGGCCTTGGTTGTAGGAATGCCTTAAGAATATTCCATAGATTTCACTGAGCAATCAAATACTTTTCCCAGTAAACTATGAAAATGAGGTAAGCTATAGGAAAGCTATTTTAAAACCACATTTTCAACCTTGAAGCTAAATGCCCTTATTTTAGGTGGCTTTGTCATAGTGTATTTGTATGTTGTGTTAAGTATATGTGTTTTCAGTTCAATAATTTCTTTTCCGTCTATACACATTACAACTTTGTGCCAAGAGAAAGTGCAAGAGGACACCTTTAAAAGTGTCCTCAAATGCTACCTGTAGTCAGCCAGACAGAAGCATCTTGTATATTTTACATCAAGGGAATTTGTATTCTTTCCCGATGATAAAATTCGAAGGTTCTCATTGCAATTAAAGCAGACCAAAAGCAAGAAGATTTAGCATACTGAAAGATTTAACAAATAAGATATGTTGATTATCACACTACCAAGCTTACAATGGTTACAGTAATGGACGCGTTAGTGACTCAAGACACACGAGCAGTCCTGGTAAGATTCCATTATCAGGAAAAAAGGAAGTCTCCCTTCATGACTATTTCCATTTAATGGAAATAGTTCTTGCATGAACTGTTTGGTTTTTTATTTCTTTTGACAGTCATGAAACAGAAAGATTAAAATAAAATTCACACGCAAATCAACAATCTGCAATTTTTTCAGGGGGATCACTTAAAACTCACTTTGAAAATTTTTGAATATTAATTATAAATCTGTCATGTTTAGCTCTACACTCTAGAAGCTTGTTTAACACTGAGTGTTTTAAAAGGGAAAATTCCCTTGACATTATCATGGTCTCACCAAGCTAATAGGAATCACTTTGTTTTAACAGATGGAAAAATAATTTAGGTAAAAAATAAACCAGTTCACTGGAGTGAAAATATACTAATCCAAAAATTACACACCTGATTAACTATGCATGCCTTAAGTAAAAAAAAAAAAAAAAAAAAAAAAAAAAAAAAGAATAAACATTCATGGCTTAAAAAAAAAAAAAAAAAAAAAAAAAAAAAAAAAAGTTTGCAGTTAGCAATAAAATAATTTTTTGTCTTCCCCAGGAAAAAAAAAAAAAAAAAAAAGACATTTCCCTATCCACTTCTTCTTTAGTAGAGTCTATTAACTTACTATGTGCTGGCATAGAAAGCAAAGGAAGTAAGATATAACCTCTGTGTTCTTGAATTTACTTCCTTCCATTGTAACATGTTCTTACTTTATGTGGGATTACCTTGCTCTTAAAATGGATTTAAAAGTTGACTCTTGTTCTCTTTTTTCCTTCTCCCAAACATAAAAACAAGCCAATCTAAACATGCTGAAATTACTCAGCAGACTCAGCAAGGTCTGGTCATATTGTTGTCTTGAACCTTTTTCACCAATGACATAAAACCAGTGCAGATTTAAAAGCAATTCATCATTGATGCATCAGATTCACACAACAAAGACTGAAGGAAGCAAAGAGCATCCTTTACCTTTACCACAAAAAGACCTCTAAATAATTGCAATAGTGTATAAAAGTCTTCTTCAGTCAGAAGCACTGTTGAGATACGAGCTAACAGCTGCACATTTTTACTTGCTGAACTTAAGTCCATGAAATGAACCCAACACTGAGTTTAATATGAGGGAATCAATGGACTGTTGCCTTACTCGGTGCTTCTCCAAAGACTTTTGAACTGGAACAGAGTTCATTTAATGAGCATCCAACATCTGGAGAAGCCCCTTAAGAGTTACAGAAAGCCAAGTTTTAAAAAAAAAAACAAAAAAAAAAACCAAAAAACCTGCAAGAATACCAAATCTCTACTGAGAAAACACCAGAAAGAAGGGAAAAGACAGGAAAAAAAAAAAAAAAAAAAAAAAAAAGGAAAAAAATTTCAATTTATACAGATATATTTTGGAACTAAGAGTGAATTGCTTTATGATTTGGAGTAAAATAAATTAACTTTAAAATAATTTCACACGCTGTTCCTTCGATCATCTGATAAAACTGGATCACCCATAATTTCCAATAGATTTTTGGACCATGTCCAAGTAAGAATTTTTCTAATGGCTTGGAGGACCACAGTTCTACCCTAGTCTGTAAGATCACAGTTATACCTTTTGACAGTACCATAAACAACCATGAGGAAAAATACTTCAGATCTCTAGAGGTTTTTTCTTATTGCCTCCTTTCTGTTTCCCGCTCAGTTTTCAAACATTGTCTGCAACGCTTTTCTGTCTGGAAAGTAAAACGAACAGGACGCTTCTGCAACTGTATTTTACTAGTCCTATAGCTTATGCAGCAGGTGGCTGATGTCAGAAGAGTTCAAACCAGACGGTCTCTGTGCACTTGCAGACATCCAAAGTCTTTTCTAACTCAGAGATACATATATGGATGTGTACATATACTAGACTTTTGGCCTCAGTTCACCAATAATTTAAATTAGGCCCTAAAAAGCTAAAAAAGCTGGATCTACTAGCTAACTTTCAGAGTATCTCCAGATTTAATGTATGCAGTGAATGCTGTTTTAAGGTATGTTATTCTGTGGAAGGACTACTGTTAGCTTTTCATAGATTATTAATTTTAATCTTCCAGAATGTGCCTTCACCACTACGGCATAAAAAAGAACAGTTGTTTGCCCAAGTGAATGTTTGATTTTTTAATGGCTGAAAAGCCTGATAAAGGAGAAACATTTAAACATCTCCTATCTTTTTTCCTCTTTGTATTTAAAATTAAAAAAAATATTCATAGATTAACAGATAAATAGGAAGAAGGTTGGAGGGAGGAGAAATAAGATAAAATTTCTAAAGAGTTTTCCTTTTCTACTTGCTATGATTTTAATAAACTCTGACCCTATTAAAACCACCACTCCATACACTTTTGTAATCAGTTCCTTTTTTGTAATTGTGCCAGTGTTGTATCCACTGTATCATGATTCATGCCAGATAAATATGGCTATGCTTCAAGAAGCACTATTTTTCAAAGTGTTACCCTGAACTCTCTGGCTCAAGTACACAAATTTGAGGGACAAATGTCTCTGAAAAGAACAGTCTACAGCGCTTCCAACCCCTCTCTCCTACATGACTCTTCTGCAGTTGTACAAAGGCCAACAAACATCAAATGAGACATGTAGACTGAAGCCAAATAATTCAGACTAAACTGATCAAGTTTACCCACTCAGTGCAAGATGTTTTCAGTTCATAAGATCTTTTTTCTTTTGTAGGCTAATTAAAACAGCTTGACTGAGACTTACTGAAATACTATGTTCCTTGCCATTCAAAAATTGTATGAGCCAATGCCAGCACTCCTCCCTGTTCGCTTTTAAAGACATATACACTTCTCTTAAAGTTTTAAACCTGCTTGAGGTATTCACAGCTGCTTCTAATATTTTGACCATTAAATTCTCTTCTTCCTCCCCAGCTGAATTGCTATGAAGTGTGTCAAATGGTTAATGTTGTTTTGTTTTTACAGCTTCTTGCACAATACCACTGTATTCAAACACAGGAACTGTGTGACTGAAAAACTTGTATTTCTAAATTCAAAATTGAATGGTTGTGCCTAAAAGCTGTTATTTGCCTATTTAGCTAAGTATTGTTCATGTTGGCATTATGAACTACTTTTAACATGTATCTGTAAAATAATGAAAACACAAAAAATATGTATTTAGGTTTGAAAAACCAAAAATATAATGCCTATTTGGTATTTAAGGTTTATCCTGCTAATAGAAAAGAGAAATCAAACAGTTTTTCCAACCCTTTTTTTCTGTTTCACTTGTCTCATCTCAGTTTCAGACTGCTTAAGGAATTTCTGTTGATTTGGACAAATATAACAGAAAGAATGAGACTTGCAAGTTAATGACATAAACTTTGCAGATAAGAGTTTTCTCCTGTTACTGCTCTGGAAACTATTTTACTTTCCACAAGGCAGATACTTTCTTAACTTTAATGAAGTCTGGCTAAATTTAGAGTGTGAGTTTTCCCTCAACAAAGTCTGAGATCTTTAAGATTCACACCAAAAATAAAAATCACTCTATGACATATAAATAAGAAAATACACAAAGGCTTTGAAAGACATTATCTGGAAAACTGATAAATAGCAAAGCAGCTGAGAGGAAGTTAGAAGAAATCTGAAATGTAAAAGCTGTATAGACTATATATATGTATAATATATATGCTTATGGTTATACAGATACATATACATCTCCATATATATTGTGGATACTGTATACAAGCAAGATAGCCTACGATGATGGTGACTTTTTTTTCTCCTTACACATACACAACTCTGATACTAGATTTTAAACTCATTTCCTAATGCAAACAGATTTATGGTATTGAATTCCATTCATATACATACCTAACAGCTTTTGAACATGCTGGCTAATGTGAATCAAACCTGAAGGAAAGTGAGAGTTTTCAGAGATTTTACATTCTTTTTTTTTTTTTTTTTTTTTTTTTTTTCCCCTTACAAACAGAAATAGGAAGCCAGGCAAAAAGAGTCTCTCAATGAAGACTGCACTGTGAGATCACCCCTTTTTAGATACTAGGTCTGAGCAAGTGATCACCAAAAGGCACAAAATACTAAGAAACCAGACTCCCTCACTGTTTTCATAGGCAACATGTTTTATAAAAAGGCATTACTACTACAGGGACTATGACAATTTGAAATCATAGAAATTAATAATGGCAAAAAGCTGCTAAATAACTTTATAAACATCAGACACATTTTGTGAGCTTTGTAAAAAATCCTGTTGGTTTAACTATCCTCAGATAAGTCTGTATCTGAAAACTGTATTTCAAAAACGTACATGGAAATCATGTTATTACTGTTTCGAAAACAGCATACCACTGATGCTGCTACTGCAGTATCTAGCAAAGAACCAATGAGTGCTTCTGTACCTGTCAGGTATGACTCAGACTGCAAAGACTTGAGTCAGTCACCTTCCGTGTGTTAAGAACTCCACAGATACAGATTATACTGCTGGAGAAATTTTCAATCATCTCACAAAAAGAAACACGCTCTCACTAACAGCATCCCTAGTCCTCCAGACCCAGAGCCTCCCATGAAGAAGCCCATGCCAGCAACACTTCCCACAGCCCTACTTGTCAGGAGCAGACTGAGGAGGACTGGAAGTGCAGGGTAAGGAAAATGTTCATTCCCTGAAAGCAGGGAGGGAGGATGACTCATCTGGTGTTGTTCCCAAGTCATCCTCACCAATCAAACCAACAGTTCACTGATGTGCTTCAGAAACGGCCCCACCTAGCACTTCCAGAGCGGTAGAAGTGGGACCAAAATATGGGTGTTTTGTGCAAGGATAATTGGGCAGTCAGAAAGGACATCCTCCTACAAAGTACAGAGTGACTGATTCCAGTGCTGTTATGTAGACCATGAGACAAGTTTTCATTACTCTGCCGGTTACAGCCACTTTCCTTAAACTGTCAAGAAATTAACAAATTTTCTTCATTTCATATAAACACCAGCCAATGGAAAACTAAAAGAAAGAAGTTCTTTTTTCTTTCTTTTTGGTGCTAAATGTTGACGGAAGGTTCATAGCATGTTTCTGAGACAACCTTTGATAAGTGTTTTTTTAAGAAACATAGAGGAGGAGCAGAATCAGCAAAAAATCTTATATTTACCTCATTGTTTAGTTAGATCAGAACTCTAACTAGGTCAGTTACACAAGTGTAAAACACTCCAATAAATGAGTGGAATTACTCTGGTACACCATCAGATAAGAGTCAAGCTCTAATTTCCTTTTCAAATGTCTACACTGCATTTTTGAGGATTAACATCATAAGGTCTGTAAGTAGGAATACAGAAAGGGTGAAATCTTACACGCACATGGAGTCACTGGAAAAGTTGCTGGATTGTGTCTGGGCACACTCTCATGGCACAGGCGGTGCGTGGGAACCTTTCTGTTGAGCGCTGGGATGTACAGCCCTATTGCCTGTGTTGCCTGTAGCTGTGATCCCCTCCTGTCTCCTAAGGGTCCCCATCCTCCCTCTCTGATCTCTTCTATTAATTTGAGTCTTACAAGTTGTCAGTGAAGTCTTTGGGAAGGACATGCTAGTTGTAAGCACAGTAACTCCCAGATGGACCACAGCATAGGATAGGAGAATTTGTACTAATTTTCTGCTTTCTCTGCTTCTTCCCTCCTGTGGAGTTAGGAAGAAAAGCTCTCTTTCAGTGGGAAAGTAAAAGTGCTGGCTGCCTGATCAAGCAAGTGAATGCAGTGACTGTGGCATTTGTGTTGCAGCCATTTTCATACAAACAGTTGCAGATAACTTTGCAGTATCAGCCTCAATGTGTACTTTGTTTGGAAAAGATTCCCCTAATCATCAAAGCACTGCACAAAAAACAATCACAGCAATTAGGGCATGCCAAGTAGAAGAGACAGCTGTGAAGAATTTTTTTGTCCATTTCTCTGAACATCCTTCCTTTGATTCACTTGAGTTCAAATTTCTAGCCTTTAACTTGAAGCTCTTTCAAACAGACACAGCCCTTACATATCTATCAACTGCTAACACTGCTCCACTGTCTGCAGAGCAATAGAAGGGCCTCACTCCTCACTCATCCACTCCTCTCCTGAACACACACAATTTCTTCACACCCATCCTTAGGGCACTGGAAGTCTATAAGGCTCTTACTGCCCCTTTCAAAGAGCAATTTCTGCTGTGGTATCTGACAAGAAATAAGTTAGCATACTACAGCAAGGCCAAGAGAAGTTCAACATTTAAACATTTATGTGATAACATAAACATAGTTAAAAAATTATATTTATCTATGAGCTGTTTCCCTCTTTCCTCACTTATTTGAGAGTGCTTTTACATCACAAGTGCTTTAGAACGGAATTTAGATCACTACCCCACTTGTACAGCATCTAGCATCACTGATCATCCTTTGAGTACTTGGACTTCATAGTTGGCAAATCATAAGATGGCAGAACATATAAGTTTATTTTTAATTGAACTGTATGCTACATTATTATCTGAAACATTTTCAAATTTATTGTCATGAAGCTAAAAGATGTATGTTCTTTAGCCTTAAAAAGTTAGCTTGGAAGAACCACTAAGAAACACCCTGAACAATACAAGATGCTTTAGAACAGAAGATGCTTTCATGCAAGAAAAGGAGTCCTTTAAGAAGAAGCTGTGCTGTACAATAGCTGTACCACAGCTGTCACAACGGACAAGAAGTGAAAAACACCACTGGTTTCACATGAGCAACCAAAAAATTTTAGAGGAACTGTAAAAAGGATTGAGCTCAGCTTGCTACAATTTAAATTAAGTTTGTAGTTTGAAACTGATTCCAAAGAACACTAAAAAATTAACAACTTGGTGATCTGCTTTTCTCTGAGTTAAATTGTTTTATTCTCCCTTCTAATCTAATGGGAGAGACAAGAGAATATTTACATATCATTGCTCACTTTCTTTGGGATGATCAGTAGTTGTTTGTGTGATTAAAAACCTACAAGAGGAACAACGTGTCAGGTACAAATGGTGACTAACTTCCACTGACCTACAGGTTGGCTAAGCTATTAAAACTACAGATATTAAAAAGCCTTATAGATTACTCTCTTGGAACTATCACAAATTCTTTGGGCATACAAACTACTCCTAAAGTAACTGATTTTTGTAAGATATTTCAGATTGGACTCTTCAGTAATAGTTTGATTGCACTGAATGGAAGTGTAAATAATCCTTAAAAAAGAGATGAATAACGGGAGCTGAGTATGCTGCTAGAAGCAAATCCCAAGTTCAAGAACAAAGGCCCATTTTCATTGCACCTGACTGTGGGTGCCAGCTTGGGAACTAAATTACCATAGCTTTTCTCAGTACATGATTGAGAGAAACACACTTCCTGAGGGTGATTCAAGTTTAGGAGCATTTTTGTAGTTGTCTCTCTGCTGCCTGTGAAAGAGCTTGAAGTCACAGATGTTGTATGAAGTTCATCAGAAAAAGTCTTGTTCATCCCCTTGGTGGGATAAACCAAGTTACTACATTATGTTCAGACGCAGAAGGTGGCTGTTTCAGAGAAAATAAATAAGCTATGAGAATGGAAGGAAAAAAACAGAGAGTGCCTCCAAAATAAACTAGCACAACTAATTGGGATTTAGATTTTTAGATGTATCTAGTGAACTCGAGAGCCCCAAATTTTAGGTTGTCCAACTTGAAAGTTTTGAAAGGCAATTAATTTCTGTGAAAAAAGGTGGTCCTCTATAAAAACCTTAAACACTCAGATGCACAAATCAGTCACCCCTTTAATAGGCCCATTGCCCATACTCCTGTAACAGTGACACACTCAAGTGTTTATGTTTTTGGATGCCAGGTATTCAGCTACCTTTTGCCCTCTGTTTTGCAGAATATTGTCCTAATTTGCCTGAAGCCTTCGCTTTCTTACTCTGGTATAAGGTTCTACATCTGCGTTCTTGGGGCTGCCTGGTTTGAAATACGAATGGCGGCAACAAAATTGTCAGCATCAACACACATCTGCAGGGCATACCCCAAACATTCTGCAGATCCCTGCTAGCTAAGACAGCAAGCACAGTGTCCAAAGTGAAAATAAGCAGATTGGTTAGACAGATTACAGTTCCAGTGCTTTCCAAACATCTCTACTTCAAGATAGTTTGCCAAGCAAAGTAGCTTACAGCTCAAGAGGGGATTTACCAGAGAGATTACAGTGACTGCAGCCAACAAGCAGCACCCTTTGCAGAGTACACATGCAGCTTGATGAAGGCTGCATGTAGCCCTGCCACTTATTATAAGCTTTCCTACTTATTTCAAGTTGTTATGCAGCAACCGCGATTCCTTAATGCTGTCCCTCCCCATAAGGAATGGCTGTGGCTGTTACAGCGATGCCGTTCAGTTCCTGACAAGAAGCGGTGTCACACATGTGGGGGAGGTTGTACTCCTCAAGAGAAACTTCCCTAAAAAGATGCATATGCTGCAAAGGTATGAGAACACTTTAATGAACATCCCATTTTTATACTGGTTGAATTACTAATTTTCAGATCTCTTTAACTGTATGAGTCATTTCTAGATTAATGTCACATTTCCCTTCAGAAATGCTGTGACAGCAAGCGTGGAAGGAGGGAGTCTAATGCTGGCAGATGAATGCAAGTGCTGCGCAAATCTGTAGTGAGATGCTGCTGAGATAGTAAAGAGCTTTTGATACATGTGCAAGTAGACCAAGTGCCCACCAACTCATTAAATATTTCTCCCTGTGCATACATATAAGGCCTATGTGTGTATACATACAGTTGCATTAACATATATTCAATAAACTAATTTATTATAGCAGTTCTGGTTAATGATCCATTTCACTATATTATCTCTGTAGCACTAAGCAGAAAGCTGTGAGAGTATATCAAAGTGAAACATGTCTTCTTCACAGAGATATCTCCATTTCCTACGCATCTGGCTCATTTTAGTACTATCTTTGCTTGCCCATCACTCCTCCTCACCACTTCTCAGGGACTTTCCATAACTTTATATCACCAATCTGTTTTAAGAATCAAGAAAAGGATGTCCCTCTGATAAACGCATGCCCAGATCCACCACCCTTATCAGGGCTATGTCTGCTTTAGCTTTCAAAGTAGCATCAAAAGATTTAAATAACGGACTTTGGAACACAGATGTACAATCTCTAATAATAATGATAACGTTAGTAATAAGTACATGAAAACATAATGTCTTCCCAAATAGAAGCTCTGTATTATGGGTAGGATTAATCTCAACTAATTTTAGACTGAAAATTAGGTGTTTAACTTAAACTAGATGGTCCATCTCCCTTAATTAAGGAACAGAGTACATAACTCCAGAGGGTGACTCATTCTACCTTTACGTCAATATCTCAGAAAAGTGAACTGCCCTCAAGAAGTATTTATCTCCACCATCTAGCTATAGTAGAAGCCCAAGCAACTAGCTCAGACTAGACACCAAACTTAACTGGCTGCAATGAAGTAAGATTAATTTCACTGTGGTCGTAGGCTCCATATGGTGTCTGAAAACATCGGGACACTAACTTTTCACCTGTGTGTTGTCTGTTCTCAACCTCCAGCAGACTCCTCCACACTTTCCTGGTCTGGTAGCTATAACTAATATTGCTTCACTTTTCAATAAATGCAAAAATTACAAGACAGAATTAATAACATTTTCTCAGTTTTTGTTTTGTGCTCTCTGCTCTATGTTGATGCTGGACTTCACTGGTCTATGACACAGGAAAAAGAGCCAGAACACTCTTGAACTTTCCTGACATTTTCCATTGGTCCCAAGATATCTGCAGATGGGAAAAAGCAGTCTGAAGCAGCCTGTCTCCTGTGCTCCACATCTTCTATTCATGCTGAATATTTGTCACATGCACTTAATTCTGGCTTAACAAGAGCATTCAGCTATCAGGACCTAATATTACTAAAACTGAAAATAAAGATTTCACTGAAGAAATACAACATTTCAGAACAATAGTCTATAGAATCCGGACTCTTTTGGTATGTAGAATAAAACAGAGAAGGCAGATATGGGTTGGTAGTAAGGATTGTGAGCAGATTTTTACTGAGCACATTTCTACTGCCAAAAGTCATTTACGTGTGGGACATAAGGAGACTCAATTTTAAGCTTTGGAGCCATGAATGTGAACAATTCTCTATGCAGAATTTATGAGCTGTTTTACTTATCAGTATTTCCTCAGAGTTTTCACGCAGTCAGATTGATTACCCCTTCCTCATACTGTTTGTGCATGCTTAAATTTGGCTATACGGAGCATAAAAGGGACATGAACTGCACACTGTACCCTACAAGGAAATTAAAGGCAGTGACATGCCAATCATGGTATTAAATTTTTGTTCAAAAACACAACATGATATCAATCATAATAAAAATCTATATTTCCAAATACTTCAGCAACAAGCATAATCTAAATATTTGGGGATTTTTTAATTCTCTAAATTCCATAGATCATCTAGACAGACAGAGTACAAGAAAAATACAGAGAGGGGAAGAGTTGGGTTTTTTCTGTAACAGGCTTGGCTTTCGCAAATCAGTTAATTCTGAATGTTTTCAGTGCACAAATAAGTTCTATTTTTTTTCCCCTTTAAATCCATAATTTCCATTAATAAAAGTCTCAGATTACCTGATTATCAGAAAATATCAGTCATCTGGCATTAAAACAGCTCAGGACACCAACATAACCTAACGTTCCCCAAAATGAGACCTTTGTCCTGGACCTACAATGCACTGCATTTTATTTCAAGAATCTCTTTTTTCACAAAGAGTGCTAGGGATCCTGACACAGACTGTAGCCCTTCACGCAACCAGCAAAGTGCTCACAAAATAATGGATATACAATCTTCACGACCCAAGCAAACACGGAATGGTACATTGATATACCTAATGACAGATAAAATGATTTCCCCAATTAGCAGCACTAGCAGTGGTAGTTTCTGTCCACGTTTACCTGTAAAACCCTGTTATAGAAAATCTGGCAGAGATGTTAATCAAACAGCTTCACTCTGTAGCAATGTCTGATGGTTACTAACCAACTACTTGGTTTTCTTGAGTTATGAAGAAACTTGAGCACAGAGATTTTAATCACATATATCTTACTAGAGTTTAGGTTTTGATTGAGCCTGGAATACTCCAAAACCAAATATAAGCAACAGACATAACCTACAAGACTCTATCCAGTTTGTTTGTTTAAAAAACACAATGCTAGTTTGTGGAAGAAGTAATGGCTTGTTACGGCTTGAAATCTATCTCATGTTAATGTAAGAGGTTACCAGTTGTCCAGCCACAATGAAATGGGATGATATGCTTACTCCAGTGAGTAAACAGAGAAACTCCCACTGATTTCAACAAGAACACAGTGTGATCTGATTTTGGAAGGCCAATTTTGACATGTTTCTAAAAGGAAGTATTTAAAATAATGGAGCTGACAATGGACATCTCCCTAAAGGACATCAGGGAGATAAAAGAAGAGAGCTGCAGAAGAGTACAAATATGATGTAACAAAGTCTAGTCTGTTTGGAAACTGTCTTTTCAGTAACTTAAGTATTTTTATAATCTCTACAATGATCTCCTTGGTATTGCTGAAGCAGCTCATGCTCCAGAGGAGCTGGGAGAGGCAATGAAGTGGAGAGACAGACCACAGAGTTGCCTGCCAGTCCCCTGTCTGCTGCTGTGAATTTGAGCTGCTGAGCTGCTGCTAAGAGTGCTGTGGATGCACTGACTGAAATGCATGGTCGAAATGACACAGGGGTCACTGCTTCTGCTGCTTTTGCCTGTTTTGGTATTGAACAAATATATTAATTCTACAAGTAACAAAAAGCAAAAAGAAGTGGTGTACGTCTCACTTTGATTACTTTGAACAGTAATTCTACCCTTTCTAAATCGTCACTAAAAAGATAACATATATGACATGTACATGTACACCTGTGTAATATGTATTCAGTCAATAGTTTGCTGTGTTAACATCTTCACCCCAGTCTGTGTCCTGATGCTCTGAAAATGTTAGGGCACGCCAATGCTTAGCACACTGTAACACATCTGAAAGCATATAGAATCATAGAATCATAGAATGCTTAGGGTTGGAAAGGACCTCAAAGATCATCGAGTTCCAAACCCCCCTGCCATGGGCAGGTACACCCTCCACTAGACCAGGTTGCTTAGAGCCTCCTAAAAGCAACTACAGAATTAACTAACGAGAACAAAAATTGCTAGTTAAATATCTCTTCTGAAGAGTTTAAATAACTGCTAAGGAGAAAAGCCCCCAGCTGCACTCAAATTAAAATGGCAGGTTGATCTGACAAATGAAAAAGAATTGTGAAGTAACGTTGCCTTACACAGTCCTTAAGTCAAACCCTGAAATTGTATCAAATATTTGAAATTTCATCATCCTAAAGCCTAATTAAGACAACCAAAGTCAGTTGTATGAGACAGCTGTTGCACTTAGGTTTTCTTATTTTGTAACAGAGTATCTACTTGCATATTTCTTTTAAATGGTTCAACACTAAAACATAGTTGTAAATCACACAGCCAGTGATAGAACCACACAAGCCATACCAAAACACGGCCATCATCTTGGTAATTACCAACTTTTTATACTTTGCCTCATAGTGGAACTACATGGAGTAATACACCAAACTTTTCCAGATCAATCATCTTTTGTTGGTCGGAAATGGCAGCAATATGCATACATCGCAAAAAGCCTCAACTTGGTCTTTAGTTCAGGTTAACTATTGCATCCACACAGAGTTCTGCAAGAAATGGGCTGAATTAAAAAGACAGGTTTGCTAATACAACAGGAACCAATATTCACCTTCCAAAAGTCCAATTCTTGGCTATGACACTGATTTATGGCTTGATACTTAATATTTCTACCTAATCAATTAGGACAAAATAACTTATATTGCAACTGTGTTGTGAATCTCGGGTTCCTTTGTGCAAAGTCCGCTGGTATCCTTAAAGACGTATCCATCTGAGTGAAAATTCCTTTTTAAAATCCTGACTTTATTGTCATCCAAGCTGAACTTTTTAATGGGAAGGGAAGGAAACTTTTGTCCCTTTAGACTGAAATGTGACCACTATCACTCTGCCTTTGCTGGGTTTTATATCAGCATTTCACAATGAGATCTTACAACTTCTCTCAAATTAAATGAGATCACCTCAAATGTTCAGGAGAATAGGGATCAAATTTTCCACAGATGCAAATATGTCCTTAATCCCCTTGCTTTTAGGGAGTTTGAGTTCTCCAGTATCTCTTTTGCTGATCTGAATCTCCTATTATACATTCTTTTTCTGTTGCCAAATTCCCTTTAAGTAATTTTTTTGAATGACAGTGTTTATTTTGACACACCTGTTACAAATATGCTCAGTCTTGTGTGCTCCCTTCTATGAAGCTTCATTTGATTTGCTTGTTCAGCTTCTCTCACGACTCTACATCTCCTCTGCATCATGTCCACATATGAGGCAGAATAACCCAGAAAAATCCTGCACTGACACTGCAGGGCCCTGAGAAGAAAGCCTTGTTTTTGTTTCCACACGTTTTTCTTTTATTCCTCACTCCCTTGTGCTAATAGCTTATCTTATAAACCAAAACTCTTTAAGGCTGTGACTGACATAACTGTCCTAGATTGGGAGGGCTTCTTTGCCCTCATTCGTCGGTAACACAGCCACCAACCCAATCCAGACACCCAGCTGAAGAAACCTAGTTCTTGCTCAAGAGCAGTCAGCATCTGAAAGTTTTGCAAATTAGACTGTATTAAAAAAAATGCAACTGGAGATGGCATCGCCCATGAACAGACTTCTTGAGTGTCAATCATTACACATAGTTCCTCTGTGGAGCAACCTGCTTCTTAGATTTCAGCTAGTAATACAGAACCATAACAGTCTTCAGCATGATACTTCAGTGAAATAAAGAAAACAGTGAAGACACTCTTATTCTCTCCTTACCTTTATCAGGATCACATACTCCCAAAGGAAAAATGTATGTTGAACATCAAATGCCTTCTACCTGTGTCTTCTTAATACAACCAAGAACAAACAATGGGTACAATATTACACTGACAGACAAGAAGTTGTTAACATCAGTAACCTATTAGGTTTTTCTAAGGGCATTCAAACTTCAGTAACTTTTTTAAAAAGTAGCTAATTATATTATTTCTTCAATATTAAAAAAAATAAAATTAAGTAGTACTTAGCCACCAAACAACTTCACCCTAAAAATAATGGCATTATTACCGTCTTACATATGAGTGGAGTTCAAGGAGGTAATTAATAGAAACCAGAAGTGAAACTAGATTGTGGCTTCCCATGCTAGTTGCTAGGCCCTATTCCCTCTTAGAAGCATTTCAAAAGCAAATCTGAACCTGCAGCTCTCAAGCTTTCAGATTTGTGCTGCTCCTTCATGAGAAACAGATTCCTTCAGCTCTTCCTTCCAGCACTCTGTTTCTGGCTGGTGAGCTGGCCAGCAATGACTAAAGCAGGCAGACTGATCAGCTGAGGAAATTTCTAAACTCCTTTTGAACTTTTCTTTGTTATTTCACATTCTTGTTTAATGCCTATTTATTTCCACTACAGAGACACCTTTCAAAAAACCAAAAACCAAAAACCAAAAAAGACAAAAAACCCCCAAACCCCAAAACCAAAGCAAAACAAAAAAATATGCCTAAAAGAAAGCAAACAGTCTGTTTACTGCATAGATGTGTTGCCAGGAAATCCTATTGTTGTAGTGGTGAGTAAAAGTCCTGCATCCTGACTTATGTCTTACTCACCCTAAATCATGTATGAGCCATGCAGCCTTTCCTGATTAATGAAAGTGGTCAAATGTTTGCCAGCACTTGCTAGGAACTGTTCTTTCTGTGCATGACCACTCGGATTACTAAGCCTGTTATGGTTTTACACATGCCCTGTAAATCAAATCCTGATGCACAACAGGAAGTTTTCACTGACAGATCTTTTGGAGTTTAACACAGCATCAACATGATACAAAGCCGGGTGTTAAAATTGTCAAAAGGAGATATTTTGAAATGGAAAACACAAGAGAGAGCTCAACATCTATTTCTGTTCTAGCTTTTCAGATTTGCTGCAATTCATTGATTGGAGAGTTTCACCTGAATAAAGTATTTTGAACTACTATTGAGAGATATGTAGAAAGATGAAATGCTTTCCACCATATTAAGATCAGAGGGGCAGTAAAGGAGGGTTTACAGGAAAATAAACATAACTAAAAAGATAAGTCAGACCAAATGTCATGCTGAAAGTAGGTTAGGACAATACTAATATTATACTTGGTTCACTTCTCTCATGTTTTATGCAGAGTTAGTACAGACATTTAGTGGCTGGCACCTTCTCAGTTTACATATCCAGAAATACTACGATCCAGCCCTAACCACTTTAAAATTAAGCTTCCCTTTGATTTGCTTATTTTCCAAGTTCTCTCAACTTGGTTTATACAGAACATAGACAAGAGCAATCAGAAATCTGCACATCTTACACGCGGGAATTATCCCTTCACATTTACCAGACAAAACACTCTGCATTCCTTTTCAACACTCTGCATTCCTTTTCAGAATTTTAAATAAGTTAGGCTATCTTTCAGCCAATGTCCTCTTGCCAGTAAAAACAAAAAAGAAAGGTTTGTGACCTTAAAAACATCATGGGCAAGTGAAGATTCACACAAAATATTCCACTAGTAGGTTTGAGAATAGATAGATGCTTCCTCCTCTTCCAGCTTAATCCCCAAACACCCTCGCTGTCAGAAGGCTATTGTTAAGGCATGGGCTTCCTCCAAGACCACATCCTGTGAATCGGGTCAAAGTGAAACACAGAGCTGCTTTAAATGAATTACTCCTTGTGTGCCCTGTATGCAAGTGCAAGACAAACTACGCGACTCAAAAAAATTAGCGTACTAGAGAAAAAAAGACAGTGGACCTAGACCAGAATGAACACATAGTTAAAAAAATTAGCAGCTCACATTTGTAGTTGTTGCCCTTATTATTTACTAAATACAAGAGTTTCTGCTACAAAGAAGCTAGACAGTGTATTCAAAGGCAGAAATTAGGACCAAAAAAGTCACCTCTGCTTAAAAAAGGCCTGCTTTCATTCCATAACTATTTATACTTTCCACATCATATTTAATAAGTGAAAAGCCTATCAACAGCATTGCACACACGACTTCTGATGAGTGTTAGACTGTCCCACAAAGGGCACAATATATTCTGCATCTCTAATAAATTGTGTAAGAGTCTGTGTTGATTGGATAAATCAAAATTAAAGAACGTGGCTCCTGGAGTAAAATTCCACCTCCAGCTTGGAGCTGGGCCCACACTGATGCTAGCCACTGACATTGAAATGAAGAAAAAGCCAAAACCATTGTTATGAAGTGAGCAGGGAAAATAACTCATTATCTGGTTGTTTTATTCTTAACTTCTCCCTTAGAAAAGACAAAAGATGGGCTTGTGGTTATGATGTGGAGACTGGGACTCAAGATATATATGACTTGAAATTCCTAGTCTTGCCACAAAGTCCCAGCCCGAGTGTGGGAAAATCATCCATTTCCCCTTTAATCTCTCCTCTCCCTCCGCACTGCAGGAATAATATTTTTCCCTTTCTCCCACACTCTGTGTAATACAGCCACATATTCTGTAGGGCTTTGACTAACTTCTGTGTGCATGCACGCTACCTGTCATTATAAGGCATCAATCTAGTAAAAATTTCTAGGATCTAGGTCTGCCTGAAATTCATTAAAAAATCCACTGAAAGGACATTCTTATATGTTTTCACTTGAGGGAAGAAATGTTTTTCAGCTGAACTGAACTTCCTAATCTTAGTAGTACCCCTCACTCTGCTGTGTCCATTAGGATGCTCCTGTCTTCTAGGCAGCAGACTGTACAACCCTCACAAAGTGCAGACATCTGAAACATTCATTGTAGTACTCCTGAAGGGATTTTAAAAGGATCTCAAAGCCCTAAACTGAATTGGGTTCACAGGGCTTCTGTGTTCCTTGTTATAGAGCAAAGAACTGAGTCCCTGAGAGTCACTCCACTGCCAGACCTCATAGGACCTTGAGGCATGAGGGCACTCCAGTACTGATATCCTATATGCCAGGGAAATTAGTGTTTCCAAGCAAGCAACTAGTTGGCTGGTCTCCAATGATACCCTGTCTGTGCTTTTGGGAAACTTAACTGGAACTGCAGTACTTCAGTGAAATGCCTGGGGAAACACCCACGCTGTACAATGGCTTTTTTTTTTTTTTTTTTTTTTTTCCAGGTAGCAAAGCTTTCTCCAAAAGGAGTTCTCACATTTCTTTGGCACTGTGGGCCACAGGGCTGTCCCAGAGTAGCATGGCTTCATTATCACAGACTTGCACTTGGCTGAATCAATGACTGAGAAAGCAGAATGAGAAGACCATTAGGATGGCCGTCAAGTCCTTTGCACAGGGAAGGATCCATGTAGTAATGCTATGAATGGCAGGTGTACATGTGCTTGTTTTTTAAAATTCTCCAGTGATGGAGACAGTATACCTTCTACAAGCAAAGCATTCCTCTGTTTAACTATTGTCACTGCTGAGAAGATTTACTAAAACCTAACTAAAACCTCCTGGGGTATACTATAAGCCCATTATTTTTATCTAGAGATGGAGACCACTTATCTCCATTTATGGTTGTGGAGATTACCCCAAGAGGCTGCATTTATTAGCTCTGGTGTCACATCAAGCAAATGTTGATGGATGCTTCAGCTTCTGGAGCTCTGCTGGTTTTCACACACACTGGGATCTGTGAATACACACTCAAGCCCACTCACATTTTCAAGGAAAGAGGATTTCATAATGAAAAGTTGTTTGGTCAGGAAATCCCTAAGCACCTTCCCCAGGCACAGATGCAATACAAAAGAGTAAGAGCAATAATTTTTTGCTGATGCCTAATACCAGCTCACAACACACAAAGTAATAGGAAATAAATTGTGTTCTACATTCCCATTTTGTGAGAGAAATAAAACAAAAACAGTAAAAAGGTAGGCAGAGGTCTTAAACTCAGGCTGGTAAATACCCTCCTATCCATGGTCCAAATTACAAACCAAAAGCATCTCTCAGCCTACACTCAATACAATTTGCTCACAAATACAAAATCTTTGAGAGTTCCATGTTGTGTTACTGTACATTTACCCCAACTATACGAAAATGTGGTTGGTACAGATGATTAAAAAATAAACATGTAACAATGAAGTTGCTTCCAAGTTCATACAGCATGAGGCTCTTAAATCAGTTATAATATAGCGTAGACAGATGGTGCTGGAAACATAAAACACATTAAAGACACTGTTATCTGTTTGATAAAGAAATAATTCAGAGCACAAGGCAAGAAGCTGAAATTGCTGACAATCTGAACTCCTGCCAATTCCTGGCTTCACTGAGGCTGTGTGAATTTTAAACACACATAGTCCCAGGTGTCAGCAGTGCCGACTGAAATTTCTGGCAGCTAGTTCAGTGCTTTTGAAACAATGCTGGCTTCCCATCACTAGCGGTCACTATGGGGAGAAGATGGGCGGTCTCTGGCTGCTTCTGCTGCCCTTTTTGTTGCCTTGGCCATAGTGCTGTAAATGAAACACTCGGCACAATGAGCAGCCTCCTTCTTTGCCAACCCACAAGACAGACATCTCCAATGCACTAGCATGGAGAAAAGGAAGGGTATGACAAATGGGGAAATAAACTCATTTATTTATGTTCCCTAGATTCAGTATGTCAAGAAAATTGTTGGAGCTTGGCCCTGAGAGACCGGACAGAAAGGTGTCCAAGAAATTGAAAGGTCAGAGAGATGTGGGATTGCAACAGATGCTCAGCTTGGGAGAGATTTGGGGAATGGTGGGAAAGGGTCACACAGAAACTAAGTAAGTGATGTAGAAGGGTTAGCTGAGGAAAGACAGAGATATGGAAGTCATTCATGGCACACATCTGGTTTTCCCATGTGCACAGTACTCCCGTTGGCGTGAATAGGAGCTCCGCCCATGTACGGAAAGAAAAAATATTTGTCTTGAGGTCTGTCTGGATAAAGGAGCCAAGCCTTTCTCCAAAGTCTGGTGTCTGGTGATGGGCAGGAGTTACCACATCACTGAAAAACTGCTTACAATTGATGAGGAAAAAAATGTGAGGTTTCCACGCTCATCCCAACGTCCTGCTGCAAAGGGACTAGCTGAACGACACTGGAAGCCCTCAGACCAAGACTGAGATGCCATAGTATGATACAAAATGAAATGGACCTGAAGAGTCACTTCAATAGCAACAGTGTGTTTTTGCCTAATCACATTGAAGTATTTAGCTTTGTTTTGTGACACTGACATTCATTTTAGCTTACTTTAATGATGTTCACTTGGTACAACTAAGTGTTTGAGACCCTATTCTTTGTTGGCCAGGTAGAGCACGTCTACTCTTCTCTGTTCTGCTGATTTACAGACTGCTTCTCCAACCGAACTGCTCAGATTTCTGTGCTATACAGAAGTCAGTTCTGTCTCTTTCCTCGGGTGGACACATTGTATCATTTGTCTTTTCTTCCAGAAGGCCTTGCAGGAGATAGGTTTCCTGAGTTCCCCTGAGATCTTCCTGTATCAAAATTAGGCTGTTTAATGATGAACTTGGTGGGGCTGGACCCCTCTAAGGGGGATCAAAAATTACTGTCCATTCATGCTCTGGATGCCAGTATCTCCATAGTACAAGAATCTGCACATAATCATACAATGGTTTGGGTTGGAAGGAACCTTAAAGATTATTGAGTTCCAACCCCCCTGCCATGGGCAGGGACACCTTCCACTAGACCAGGTTGCTCAAAGCCTCATCCAGCCTGGCCTTGAACACCTCCAGGGATGGGGCATCCACAGCTTCTCTGGGCAACCTGTTCCAGTGCCTCACCACCCTCACAGTAAAATATTTCTTCCTAATATCTGATCTAAATCTGCCCTCTCTCAGCTTAAAACTGTTATCCCTTGTCCTATCACTACACTCCCTGATAAAGAGTGCCTCCCCACCTCTCCTGTAGCCCCTTCAGGTACTGCAAGGCTGCTATAAGGTCTCCCCAGAGTTTTCTCTTCTCCAGGCTGATCAACTCCAACTATCTCAGCCTGTCCTCATATGGGATGTGCTCCAGCCCTCTGACCATCTTCTAATCATCTTAATATAAACCCCCCAGACTGAAGTATCTAGAAAAGTTTTAGGTTTGTGTATGTATACTGGATCAGTTGTAGAGCCTGACTAGCACTTTCCAGTAATGAACAGTGATATGAGAAATGTTACAGTCATGACAGGAAGACTTGATTAGTGGATACAGAGAAAAATAAGTCATATCCAGAAGTCTGTAAAGATATCTGCCAACAGGAAGGAAGAAGCAGATAAAGAAGACAGCAGCAGACAGATAGCATGGACAAAGAGAAACTGAAAACAAGAAAAAGACAGAAATAAGATAATATGACAGTAAAGGAATTAATTAACTCAGGAAAGAAGGGTAAAATCTTATCATTCAAGTCATATAACCAAAACACTACAATTAATATATCAGATTCAGCTCAGAGAAAATTCAGTTTGCAAGCATAAGTGATGGTGCAGTGCTCTTGAAAGAAGAAAGTTTGATGATGGGAGGAAAACCCTGGGACCATAAAGCAGAGCATTACAAGGAGCAGCTCCAGGAAGCTGCACCAGAAGACCAGCATACCTAGCAAGAGTACTGACTCCCAGTAGCTGCTCAGATTTGTGCCAGAGAGAGTTCGTGGCAGTGCCCTCGTGACTGCACCATCAAATGTGTGAGGGCACCTGAAATCAACCACGGTGACCTGGAGTAAAAAAACTATTGCAATTGTCATTTTGCTACAGGTCTATATAGTACAGAGTTATCATTCAGTGGCCAAAATAAGTTAATTTTGCAAAGAAACTCTTTCCTCGTTTCTTTAAACTATTCCTTCATTTACCTTTC
The DNA here is from genome assembly GCF_000699245.1 of Pterocles gutturalis. Lineage (NCBI taxonomy): Eukaryota > Metazoa > Chordata > Aves > Pterocliformes > Pteroclidae > Pterocles > Pterocles gutturalis. The sequence goes on along the minus strand of NW_010142312.1, from coordinate 33,510 downwards.
CACAATATTGCTTGATATGTTTTCATTTTGTTAGTGTTTAAGAGCCCATTCTACAACTAGAACAGTATCACAAGGCAGCCAAGCATGATCTGATAATTTTGTTCTCATAAATTTAGCAAGCAGTATAAAAGTGGTGGCACAGAAATATAAGCAACATTGCACCCACAGTTAGAAAAATATTACAAGAGATATTGGTGTTTTCAGATGTGGGATTGCATAAAACCACGCTATGGTCTGACTGAACAGAAAAACTCCATCTGCTTTAAAGAGAGCCAGCATTTCACCTCATGAATCCAGCAGCTGGATTCCTTTTCTGTGTACATATATAGGAATAAACTTTTGTCTATATGACACTCAGGGAAAAAGAATGTACTCTGAATGCTTGCGTTCAAATATTTTGCATGACTATTCACATCATAAGTGTTCATGCAGTCAGTTTAAACATTAGTAGGTTTAGCAAGAAAGCAGATGGACCTGTATGTGACCTAGGTACAACAGCACAAATGATGAAAATTTTCAATGAAAGTGTAGTTGAATAAACAACACACAGAATAATTCAAATCACTAGCAACTTATTATTTGCTTTTCCAGGTTTAACTATGTTCTATCCAATTAAGAAAAAAGTTGAACATAATCTCCTCAAATTTTTTCTACCACAGTTTTTATTAAAATAATATCACTTTTATTAAACGTCCACAAAAAAGAAAACAACCAAGACCCCATGTGCAAGTGCAGCAAAACCCTGTGAGATGGGAGAGACGCCTAGGGAAAACAGAACTGATGTTTCCAGCTGTATTCCTAACCAGCCTTGGCAAGGTAGTTCTGTGTGAAAGCCAACACAAGTGTCAAAAGTCTCGAACAATCAGGTGTGGTGAGACTGAAGGCCATAGAGGAAACAGCTGGGTGGCAATGACCTACTGTATTGACATATATAAACCCAAATTTATCTTGGAATCCTTAGCACTTATAGATAGCAACAGGATATGTCACAGTGACTACACGTGTCAACCTAAGTGCCTTCCAGACAGGATGAGAAAGCTGGTGACCCACAATGCAGCATATGTAAAATACCAAGGAAAGTAATCCTAAAGGCTGCAACCCAGCAGCCAAGGACAAAAGTTAACCAGATGATTAATTCATATGTTCCTTTGTCTTTTGCAGATAAATATCCACCATTTTTCCCTCAAAAATCAGTGCTGCCTTATATCCAATGATATAACATAAGCATACAAGCAGTATGCTATACAGGCAGATTTTACTCTCAGTTGGAAGCTCATACTTGGTATTCACTACATTTTGACTGAAAGACCTTTTATCTGATCACTGTTTAATGAAACATTCCCAATGCACAGCATTGTACACCACTGAGACACATAAGAATACCATGTTTGATTAATATGTTTGCTAACCAAGTAAGTCAACCAAAGGTCTATTGGAAACAGCACTCACAAATGGTCAAGCTTTGGGACAACACAATCTGTAATGCAGAACTTGCATCTGCTCAGCAAACCTGAAGAGACATTAACAACTCCCTCAAATTTTTCTTAGAAATACTGCTTAGATAACCTGGACATACTGCCGAGACTACAGGCAATGAGAAACAGGATGGCATAGATCTCCATCACTGATGAAGAAAAATAGCTTTCAATACTTTTAGGCTGATAATTTGAAGTTTACTAGTAAGGACAGCCTAAAAATGATTTATCATAACAACTCGCCTTATAGCACAAACTGGCAAAAAGATTTCATGCAACTTGCTTGAAAGGTGAATAAATGAGCATCTTTCAAGAAAATGCACCTGGAAGAAAATTGGGCAAAGGGCTGCCACTAAGCTTTACTGGGAATGTTGGACTTGGAATACAGGGAACACGGGGGTAATACAGAAAGGATGCAGAAATCTTATTTATTTAACTTCTTGAATGCTCAGCACTTCTGTAAATCTAGGTGGCCAGGGGAGGTTTTTAGACCATCATGTGCACAAACTGGCCTTACTCTGTAAGGACCACCATTTAAAAGTGCTCATCTGCCTCCACTGAGAAGAAAGACACAGAGATCTAATGGCTGATAGGTTGTTTTTTGGAGGTTGGTTTGTTTTGTGTTTTTTTTTTTTTTCTTTAAAAACAGTGTTTAAGATTATTGTCAATCCCATGAAACATGAAACACCAAATTGTGATCACAGTTTGGGTCCATCTAGCCTGTTAACTTTACTCGCTAGTAGTTCAGCAGTGCTGAGGACCAGATGCAAATTCCCCATCCCCGGAGGTGTTCAAGGCGAGGCTGGATGAGCCTTTGAGCAACCTGGCCTAGTGGAAGGTGTCCCTGCCCATGGCAGGGGGAACTGGATCTAGATGATCTTTAAGGTCCTTCCAACCCAAACCATTCTATGATTCTATGACATGATTCTATCATATGATTCCCATTAGGTTTCATGGTAATCACTATGAGTTCCCAAGTGGTTTAAACACTGAAGGCAAGACGCTTTATATCTTTCTCCACACTTTTTCAAAGACTCAAGAAACATCTCTCAGTAGGCAATGTAACTATTCTTCTTTTTCTGAAAATTGTACTTGCAAATCTTATTTACTTTTCATGCAATATCCATTAAAGAACAACATTAAAAAGGAAACATAAAGAATATTTTCTATTAAAAATAAGGAAGGAAGCTGGAATTACATTGTGTTGAAAAGTGTATTATTATCTTCATGTCAGACTCATGTCATAGAAAAGAGTTGTTCATCACTTCTGGTAAGCAAGAGATTAATATTCTGTTCCTTCTTTATATTTCTCTGTTGCATTTCTGATACCACCAATGCATCATCTTTGTCAGGCAGGGAGAGGTGATACAAAAAATTCCAAGGGAAAAATTAAATGACATGACCAAAATCTCATGGGGAAATATGTGGCAGGGATTAAAAAGGAAACCAAATGTTCAGAATCCCAACCCTATGCTTTAACCACAAAACCAACTTTCTTCACTGATACTGAATTAAACCAGTAACTAAAAACAAAGGAAAACCAAGTACATATATTATGTGTATCTTGCCACTTTAACAACTCTGGTGACACTCAAGTGTCTTCAAACTAAATATGAAGCAACTACAAATAAATGTTTAATCCCAGTGTGGTAATCAGTTACACAAACCAAAAGTACTACAAAAGCAAGGGAAAGTAACCTCACATAACATTGCTTGCTGAAGCTGTTAAACCACACATAGAACCATAATGTACTGACTGAAAGAAATATAGGAATATATACTGCTAACAAGAAAGGACTCAATACCCTTGTTCAAAGCATGAAAAATATTTTCAACTACAGCAGACACACTAGTAGAAAATCAAGCAGAAGTTTTTAATTATTAATTAAGACTCAGAAAGAATCCCCTTACAAAAGAAAAAAACCTTAAGCAGTCTAAAAAATATCTTGGCATCCTACTTCAGACAAACTTTTTTACAATCACAATGAATCAGAGCTAGATAGGGGCTGGGAAGAAGTTGTTTTGCAGAACAGAAAAACACAGGTACTTTTCATTGAAAAGCTGTTTTGTTCTGCAGCAGGAGTAGCCAGATCATTTGAAAAATTAAAAGAAAATCAATTACTTGTTTTTTTATTTTAAAAGAGCCTCCCTGTGGGAATAGGTGTGGGCGTGAGAGCTCTTTTAAAACTTCATAATATAACACGAAGCAGCCAAGATTATTTTTTTTAAGTGCTGTCATGTCATTGCTCTGCTTATTGGGTGCCAGAATGATTTTTCTCTACTTGTGATTCTACTGATCCTTATCAAAATGCATCTGTGAAGCGTTTAACACTAACATTTAAAACAGAATAATTATTCAAACAGCAACACTGAGCAAAACAAGTTTCCAAGGCTGCTATGTGAGTTCACTGATGACAGCAAAACCTATTTACCCAGTTACCCCTGAGTTCTGCACGCACTAGGTTTCTGTCAGATTTTTGTCTGAGCAAATCAACATTTTATGAGAATTGAGATCTGCAGGTAAAGTTTACAACTAACCTTGCTATCTTCGATCTCCTGGGTTTTTCCTTGAAGCGCTCTCCTCTCTCCAAAATCACAGGTTGACTTTAATGTAAGCTGACAAGAAAGCATCGAGCTCTCCGCCTCCAAAGACTTTGGTGAGTACTGCTGCGAGCCGGCAGGGCCAAGGTTTGGTATCGGGAGGGCAGTGTGAACAGGCTTTGACCCTACGGCTGGCTGTCTTAGCTTGGAGGCAACCCCAAGTACAGGCATGGCTTCTATAAAAGTATCTTCTTTCTGCCAAAGAAAATGCTCCTGACCTCAGTCTGGTAGACTCCAGCTTCAGTAATTCCAGAACAAATACTTTAAAGAAAAGTAGCAGTCATCTTTTCAAAAACTTATTGAAACAATAATATTACACAAGGAAGGAAAACTTTTCCTTCATCTCTCCCCTTCTCCCTTCACAGCCACTCACACGCGCTGCTCAGTGAGTCAGTGGCTCTGTAAAACTAAACACTCCTTTGGGGCGTGAACTTTTCTTGAAGGTAACTGCCACAGAGCTGCCTGTCTGGGATTAAAGAACTCATAAATTCGCTTTCTCTTCTTCCTACAGCATTCCAGGTCTGTGCATTAAGTGAATGAAGGACATGAGAAAAGGAGTGAGAGAAGAGATGAAACCTCCCCCTACTCCAACTGTCAAAACAGCTCCGAGACCACAACACTGGAAGCAGAGACCTCTTCCTGACTACATAAATAACCAGCCCACATCTTAAAAAAAAAAAAACAACACTCTTTTTTTTTCTGGTTTAAAAAAAAAAAAAAAAGGACCTGAGTACTGGCCAAAGCAAACAGCTGTTGGAAGAGTTTTTATCCCGGAAATAATCTCAGCAATGAAGCTGTTTGTCTGATTCCTGGCTATTTTTCACTGCTGACAACCATGAGCTACGGTGTTTCATTCCCTGTTCCTCCCATGAAATCAGGTTAAAATCGTGCAAGAGCATGGCTAGGAACAGACGCTGAATCACAGTGTGGGTAACGTCTGTCTGTGCTATGAAAAATCCATACAAAAACACAGAGCAGGATATAGGAAAATCATGAGCATTGTTAGAAGATTTAGTCAATACAGCTTTTCAGGATTCTTTTCTTTTTTTTCCTTCTTGGTGGTGGTGCTAACGTCATCTATTCAATGTTAACACTTCCCTTTCTAAAAACATTTAAAGCTCCATGAAGTCCATGTCCAATACATAATTTCTGCTTGTTGCTCACAGAAATATTCTTGCTGGCAACCTCAAATGCTTGTACGTGGAAATACAAGACAGATAGGCAAGCAGAGCAGGCTATAAAATGAGTCACCATGGACAGTCCAAATTGCTGAGCAGCATAAATGCTCACTTAAAAGGACAACTGTAAATTCCTTAGAGAGCTTATAACAGGGGAACCATTTTAAACTGTGATGTAAGGAAAAAAAATGTGCAGAAATGCCACAGCATTGAACTCCTATGGGATTTTATCACACAAAATTATAGACAAAAACGCTTCACATGTTTTCCTCGTTACCTCTTCCAAAATAAAACACTGAGAGATAGGATGATCTCAATCCTGTTCTGCCACTAGTATCCTACATGGTATTAACTACGCGTTCCCTGAGTAGCATGTACTATTAACACTATAGATGTAAGCCCAAGAGAAAACAAGAGCCTTCTAGACTTTTAAGTTCTCAACTTAAGGATGGCAAGTGTTAGAAAAGGCGTTGAAAAGAAAGAGTAGATGAGAAGCAGACTTAAAAGGATCCTCTAAAGTCACCTTTTGAAATAATTTTGCAGAATAAAACTGTTATACAGAGTATTATCCTCTGTCCTTCATTTACAAAGATCACACTCATACATTAGTTAAAAATGCAGCTCTCTGTATTGAGTTATAAACTATCCCGTTCTTGTTTGTACTTTGTAGGAGTAAATCTGACCCGGTTTAGGAATCTCCTGAGTTTTGAAGTGTGTATATGGAGGATCAGCAAACCCATTTCAGCATCCTCTGCTTATCTTCTCTTTGGTTTTGCCACCACTAACAGTGGCAACAAGGGGCTTTATGCAAGACTGCACAGAGGTAACTGCTCTGCATTTGAGCCCACAGGATCCAGCACTCCACTCCAAGCAGTGGAACATTCTTGTTCGGTGTGACCTTCCAGGTCCTGTACAGAGCAAAGGGGAAGAAAGCTCCTTGTGCGGTCTGCATTTGTTCTCCAGCACCATAAAGCACTGTGGCTGTGTAAGGAATTTAGGTTTCTTAGGCACAACTGTTAACAGTTAACGCTTTAGAAAGCGCACATATGCAAAGTCTGAAGCGGACCACAGGAAAAGAGGGATTTATCTCTTGCAAGGTTTGAGGAGATGAAAAATCCTCATGAGGGCTGCTAACCAATGATCAAGACAAAGAATAAACTTGAGTCATGAGTCAGATACTTTCTTAAAAAGAACTTTGCCAAAAAATGTCATTGAATCTTATTACTTCTCAGGGTTATAATTTTACAAAGTAATGCATTATGGTAATCTTGCTGTTCTTCTTCTGAATATGAATGATGAGGTCATGATACCCACAGACTCTTTTGCAACCCATTTTCCCAGCATAGAAACCCTAAAAGTAATAAGTAAGCAAGCTTACTAGGAGAGAGTCATCTGTAATACATAACCAACAGGGTTGGAAACAATGATGTGAAGCTGGTGCACTCTTTCAAAATAATTATTACTCTTTCAAAATAATTATTCATGACATTATGACTTTTAAGTGAGTAGCAGTTCAGGGCCATCAACTTCAGAACCGCATTTTGCTAGAATTTTTACAATGATAAAACTCAGAAGTGCCTCTGGTCTACGGAAGATACAAAGAATGTGCAAGATTATTTGCAGGAATTGGGAAAGGTAATGGAGGAAAACAATACTAATAACAATAAAAAGTTAGAATGTGGTTACAAGCCTGACTGCAAATCTGGTCTTCCTTTCTTTTTTTTTTTTTTTCTCTTTCTAATTCTAAGCAAAAGATAAACAAACAAACATCTGCTATCCTTAGAAATCACTTAGCTACATTTTTCACTTGAAAGGCTTTTGTGTACCTCATGATGAATGTGGGTTTTATGAAGGATACCAGGGGAAAAGAATATTTAACAGCTAAGCTCCAGTAGTGTTTTCCATGCAAACAGGAAAGCACAGGATAAAGCATCTGTGGACAACATGCGTGAACTGGCACCAGATGCAGGTGCTGGTGGTAGAGCTGGACAGGCAGGGAACGGCCCACAAGGATTCTGTAAAGGGAGGAAGAGGGCATAACTGTGGGGAAAGGACAGAGCTGGAAACTGCAAAGAAGGGTGCCTTGTTAGGCATTGTGCTGGCGATGCGAGTTTGTCAGGATTGTCCTCAGTACCTCTGGGATGGGGAGCTAAATGATGGTCAAGCAGGGCTACTGGGAAAAATCCAAAGAAGGAACAAGGATGATTTAGATATGTGTGAATAGTGTCCAAACAGAAAGAAGGCATAACGGTGAGAAACCAGGTGTGGAGAAGTTGCAAGCAGTAGCTGTAATGTGGGGTTACATGCAATCAAAGACAACACCAGACTGCCTGGCATAAGGGACAAAAGGCAGGACAGAGAAAATAGTGAGTAAAAAGATACATCTGACAGAAACAAGGGGCACGTATCTTCACTTGGCTACACAAAGTTGATAGAGACATATCTAGAAAGGGATTGCAAAGAAATAGGTCACGCTAAACACTGTATACAAAGAAGACCTGTAGGTTTCTAATTTACCTACCTAGACATTTATCATCTTAGACATCCTTAAGCCAGCAGGTAGGACACATAATCTCGATTCAGGGTGCAGGAGGATGAACACAGATCATGACTGAAGCCCTGACATAAGGGAACTGATGAAGCTATGCAGAAAAGGTTAGAGAGTTATGAGGAAGCTAGAAGACAACTGAACTGTGGAAAGAAAAAAGTAGGGCAACATTTCAAGTGGGATGTTAGATAGGGAGATAAAAGTGGAAAGAAAGACCAAAAGATGGGAAAACAGAGCAAAGGTCAAAACACAATTCATACTAGTCTTGTCAACAGTAGTGGTAGTTTTGGCGAAATGCTGAAGGCAGGACCATTTCTTTAGCTAATAGTGATTAAAAATAATTACAATCTGGCTATAAAGCAAGACTCTGAAAGTGTCAAGCAATCAATGGTTTTACAGAAATTATGAGTCAGATGAATAATCTGCACCTCAAAGTAAGACAGTACATATGCATTCAGTATAATAATCCCCACATCCTAGAAAAAGCTGTAATATTTATCTCACATAGCAAGAGTAAACACATCTGAAATCCAGGCCACTTCATAGAAGAAGATATCTGTCACTTGTAATAATAAGACACATTTTTGTTCTCAAGACTTAACAGGAATAATCATTCACAACACACCACCACAGCATAAATTTCCTTTCCTTTATCACATGTGATACCAGAGCAAGCCCCATGGAGGCTGCTCCCCTTCTGTACCCCCAGCCCTCAGACAAATTGCTCACATGAACTGAACAGACAGCTGGCAGTGTCTCCTAGACCACAGGAAATATCAAGAGAGGGGACACCTGCCTCAAAAGTGGAGCCAAGAGATTTGTTTGCTCCTTCTGGTCTATGATCTTCGACAAGGAAGCTGTTACATGTGACCAGGGTCAAGCAGGAAATGTCAGAGGCTGCAGAGGTCTGTTCTGAGCTGTTTCCCTGCTTCGTCCCACTGGTGTAACAGCTGTGTCTATAGCTTATGTGAGCTGGGCCAAATGCTGAAAGAGCCTGAATGTGCCTATACAACCACATGATTTTGTGAGCACTGACTTCAGGTTGAACAGAAAGCTTTCCCCAGCTGGGGACAGAGAACTCTTGAAAAGCAACCAACAATACCAAAATACTGAAGGTACCTGAAACAGCCTTTAGAATTTAATAAACCCAGGTAAGCCAGGTTTAAACTTTTATAATAGAAGCAAGAAGCATGCTATGTGTCTTAACAAAATACATTCAATCTGTCAGACAATGATGAGACATTTGGTCAGCTCTGACTCATGTTTGCAGTAAAATTCTAACAATGTTATTTTTGCTATTACAAAAGTCAGGTGAATCCATTAGTCTCAAGGTAAGACATGTAACAAGTATTTAATCCTATCTGCAAGTATGTAATGCTACTGAGTAAGCTGTTATTGTTTTTCTTAACAGTTTGGAATTCCCAAAGATATATAACCAAAGCCCATTTACAGTCACAGAAAAAGGTGCATCCGGCTTCCTAAAGGAAATCTTTCTGCTTTGGCTGAATGTTTGGGGAAGTTTTTCAAAGAGGACAACTTTTAAATAAGGATATCATTTTATCCTCTGAACAATTTGGCCTTTCAAAGCTCAGTCAAGAGTTCATAGTTTTGAATGCATTAACTGATAGAAGTGATCAGATCTTTTGTAATTTTGATTCACGCTGTACATTTGCAGCATCTTCCATCAGATGGTTTCAAACCTTTAAGCATAATTGAGTACCATAACCTCCTTGTGAAGTATGTAAGGTATATTAAAATATAGTCAAGTGGAATCATGAGGATAAATGACCTTCCTAAGTCTAAATGGGGCCTCAGTACTCTCTTTCTTGAGTAGGGATTTTTTAATTTTAGACATCCGTGTGGGTTAAAAAATATAATTATTTCTCTTTGCTACACAGTGTATTTAATCATGAAGTGTTTGGCTCAAAGGAATTAAGCTTAAAGAATATAGGATTGGGAGATGTAAACAAAAATTTTGTAAGGGTAAGAAAGGACAAAGAGCAACTGAACACACTATGTAAGTATTTACATACTGACCTACTGAGTCGATCATACAGCCAGCTGGTAAAGCTTAATGAAAGCACCATCTTTCCTCTGGGAGGTGGAAGAGGAAAAGAAAAAAAAAAATGGATAATCCATTTGTTCCTTTCTAAGTAAATGAACCAAACAACAAATGCTGAAGACTCTCAAATATGCTACTAACTGCAGCTAACAAGGAAAAACCCCCAGTTATTTCGATCTGAATAAACTGGTCTGAAAGATTATACTAATCCTAAGAATCAAAGTGATAGCTTTTCTTTCCTTTCTTACTTGTTTTCTCAGTTCCCCATTTACAAACCCTCTCCAGGGCGCAGTGTGCCACTGCACACACACTGGTTTCTCCAAGATCCTTCTGGCCACTGGCAGGTATCTTCTCCCTCTTGCATTTCTGCTCTCTTTCCCATCTGTCTCTCTGTCTCTTGAAAGGATTTCTGGCTTTGTATCATCTCTGGTGGGCCGTGGCAAGTTACTGATTTCAGCTCTTGCTTGCCCTGTGTCTATGTCTATGTCTAAGAATACATTATTGGTACATGACTTCAGTGCTGCACTGCCAAAGGAACATTTCCCTCCCTTCTCATGGCATTTAAGAGTGTTCCAGCCCTCTCTAGAGTTACTGGAGAAATGTCTAAGGTAGACACCACAAAACCAGACATTTCTAGAATGCATTATTAAGATCTTAAGTGATAATATTACTTTCAGTGGAGGTGGTAAGGAACAGAATTCCTGGCCTGTTTTTATTAATGTTATTAGTGTAAGCAGCTTTGCTCTGCTTGAAATTTTGACCAAGTTTTAAATTATCTTTTGTTCCCCTCAAAAAATGGTCCTTATAAATTCTCTTCGATCACCACTAGTCTCAACACAGTTCCCCCCAGGACAAAATTCTCCCAATGCATATACAGCCTAAAATCCTGTTGGAATATTTTATGATGCTAAGGACACATCTATAAGTCCTAATTAGATGAGAAGGAAGTTGGCATCATTTGTGGGTTAATCAAAGCTGTTCTGAGTCTTAATACTAAGTGTGAACTGTTCAGAACTTTCATCCAAAATTTCTTCAGAGAATAAACTTAGTGTGAAATTTTTTAACAAACTGTAAAAAATAACCCATTAAGATAAAGAAACTGAGACTAAACAGGAATCTGCTGATTATCTTCCATCAGGTAGCTGGCAGAGTCACAAACCTATGCTTTCATCTACTGGAAAGGGAAACTTTCCTCTTACGAGCACTGTGGATCTGATAGAGGGTTTCAAAATCACATCTATGCTGGCATTCGCTTCAGGACTGAAGAGAAAAACTGCTCCATAAGGTTCCCATTGGTCTATTACCAGAAAAAAAAAAAAAAAAAAAAAAAAAAGGAAAAAAAAAAAAGCTTGGAAACATCTGTTACAGTCATGAGCAGACTCTTGGCCAAGTGCGGCAACAACAGTAAGAGACTTTGAAGTCAATCAGCTTTGCTATCACCAGCAGATACCCCTGCAGTCAATGGAAATTACTGCACAGAGAGTTTGGGAGATATGAAGAAAACTTGCTCTGCCAAAAGTGTATATAGACAGCAGTGAAGAAAAGAACAATTTTTTTAATAATCATAAAAATGGTTAGGAGTGAAAGGTTAGCAATAGGTGTTTCAAAAAAACAGAAGACTACATTAATACTTGAAGAATACTTCATGAAAACAAAGATGGATAGATTTTCAGGGACTAGCTTTGATATTTGACCTTAAACAAGCGTGAGCTGCACTGCAGCTGGAGTAACACTTCTGACTCACAATCTACTGTCTGCTTCCTTCTTGCTTTGAGACTGTAGTCATTCAATGTTGGCTTGCATCACCCACAATTTATACCTCCCAAGCTAGCTATACCACTTCTACCCATCTGCTTCCCTGCACCTTGATCTAAGGTGCAACTATTGCATAATATTGCCTGTTATTCCTCACTGCTTATCAGTACAGGTGAATAATCCAAGTCATGTTTTTGATTTCCTGTTGCTCTTTGCAGATAGTCATTGCAACCAATTTTGTTACCCAGTAAGCCTTCCTACAATACCCACATTATTTTCATTGTATTTATTCACATAAATATTGCATGTTCATCCTACATGTCCTGTGATTTGCACTAATTCAGAAGATACTGATAGGAACTTTAAAGGCAAGATTTTCTACTGGCAAACTTCACATCTCAACATAAAGTGCTAGTACGGATAAACATTGTAGTTGTTAGTGAAGACTTACAAGATCACTGTTACATCACCTTCCCTGCCATGATTCCCATTGAAATCTGACATTTACCTTAATCTGACACTGGATGAGTGTACTAGGGGAAGCATTACACCCCATATGCCCCATTTCTGTACACTTTCCTTGCACATCTTCTACTGCCAATGGTCAGAAGCAGGATACTGAGATTGACAGATCCTTGCTCTGACCAGTACTGCCATTTTAGATCTCGTGTTCCTAGATTAAGAACTGATATCATAAAGTATCTTCAAGTCACACTAGGATTTTTGTTTAGATTTGATAAGTACACGTGCTCTTTCTGCCCATGTCTTTGTGCTATTTGCCTCCTCTGATTAAGGAGTTATGACAACACTATACAGAGCCTACATTTTTTTAGCAGCGTTTCTTCATCAGGGCTTATCACCACGTTCACTGTGGCTTCCTGCCCCTTGGCTTGTGCTTGGAGAGCTTGGAGCTCTGGCAGAGATGGTCACTCACGTCTACCTGCAAAATATTAAGCAGACAGGCTTTGAGTGTCAATGAACGAAAAACCTTGACCATGTACGATTTAGCTGTAAGTGGGTGCTCTTCTCTTTCAAATAAAAATTTGTCCAATACATATACTAAAAATCTCAAACATCTGCCTGTATCTCCTGTTGGCCACATGTGAACATTTCCTACAGTTAGCCTTGAAAGCTTGTGCCTTGCCCCATTCTGCTGTGATCAGAGCATGCTTCAGGCCAACTGCTGAAATGGATTCTGTATGTCGCTGGACAAACCTTACAGTTTTTTGATCAATACGTGCCAAGGGTGAACTGCTGTTTCTCATTACCAAACCCCTCCTATCTATACTACACGATATACCTTGTGCCATCTTAACAGAAATCTAATAATACATTACGACATCAGCTTTTCAAGTCAGCAAACTATATTTTCTCACCGCTACTCTGTCTATAGATGCATCATTTTATCTTTTGTGTGAATCTTTATGTACATATGAGTACACATGTTTAACATGTCTGACAGTCATTAAAGTCCTTTGAGCAATTCACCTGGGTTGCTTTATCTTTCACAAAAAAAAAAAAAAACAACAAAAAAAAAAAAACAACACTCAATAGCACACAGCTGTCAAAAATAAATTCAAATCCTGCAGATGTTAGATGCTTCCTTCCTGCTTTTCAGCATACCGGGGAGAAATATTACCTTACAGATGTGGCATGTTAAAAAAAAAAGGAGGCTATGATTATTTATTATATTGGACTTACCTTCAAGTGCATAAAAAGTGCTATATGGGAGATAAATGATAAAACTCCTCTCCCAGCTTTCATCCATCAGTGAGGCTTCTAGAACTGACATATGTAACAAGCATATGGCAGCCATAAAAGCAACATCAGCATTCACAAATTAAAAAATAAAATAGAAAGCCAAAATAATTTTGTTCCACCTACAATAACCCTAGGACGAGCTATGAAGAAAGCACAGTTTTATCAAAACCATAAGGGAGACTCAACTGGTTACTTAGTTGGAGCATCCAGCTAAATAGATACTGTCAGCTAAAAATTAGCAAATACCAAGTTAACAGTCAGCAGTGCCATGCACACCTTCCATGGTGACAAAGGCAAAGACCACTCTTTACAGCAAACATCTTTGATACAAATTCATGTAGCATCACAGCCAACAGTTCAATAACTTTGTTGACAGACCCAGGAAGATTTTCAGCTGGTACAAAACTGCATAATTCCAGCTACTTCTGTCAGCCAAGCCTGAGACATACTGTCTCTCTCTCTCTCTACATTTAGAAAAGGTATAATTAGATTCCATACATTATTCCTTTTTATTCCTTTATTGTTTTTTTTCACTCTCTTTGAAAGTCTTATTTTTCATTCCTTTCTCTTCCCTGCACCCAGCGAAGAGAATCTTCTCCAGAATAAGAACAAGATGTGCAAGCAGTATTTTTAGTTTCTTTTCAGAAACCATTATAGCACAGCATTACAATTTCTGTAGTACAAACCACCTGAGCAACACTGGGATCTGTAACTATGAGAGTATTCAAAAAACCACTCCAATAACCTGTCAAAAGATTCTGGTCTTTTCTGAAACCTGCTTTAATTTAGAAAATTTCCCAATATCCCACAAGATGGGATTTTTTAAAAAATTCTCTTTTCCTCTTTTCCTTCTTACTGTTCTCTCATGGTTCCCTGAGCCCTCTCACTGCCCTTTACAAATCTCTACACTTCCTCAAACTATAATCTAGAAACTTTTGCTTATGTTGCCCTGCTTCCTTTTAGCCTTCTGTAGAGCTTCTTCACTCATATCTGAGCACTTTCATTCTGCCTTACGTGATAAAGCTGAAGCAGCCCAATGCCTAATGCCATAGGATGATATTGCAAGGAACAGGACTCTATGTTCGCTTCAATATATTAGCTAAAGAAGTTGGGGGGGCTTAGGGGGGAGAGAGGGGGGCAGGAATGAGTAGAGATACAGTGTGCAGTCTGCTATCTGTCCTGGAAAAGTTTCTTTCTGACACTAGAGTTTGAGTTTCAGGCTAGTTACATTCTGGCCAAATTTTCCCACCCTTGCAGAACTGAACTCTGTTCCTTGTTATATGGGTGTAAATCTGCAGCAAAAACTTTGAACTTCCAATGAGTAATTCTAGATTTATGCCAAAGTAATTGAGAGCAGAGTGTAGCCTCTTGGTTGCTCATAAATATTACACTGTTTAAGATTTCTATCCTCCAACACACTTGTGAACATTCCAGTTCTTTACCCTAACCCTCTTTTTTCCTTTAGGCCATTCTACAAGTTGACACAATAAATATTTGGAATTTTCAACACAAATCATGTTTGGAAATATTTTACTTCCAAACCAAGGGAAAATGTAACTATTGAGAATGTATATATCAAGAAATTTTTTTCCAGAGAAAATCTTTAAGAATAATACAGAAAAAAAGCATTTTTCAGAGCTGAAACAGGCAGCACGCATGACTGTCCAGCTCTTTTTCAAGCCTGCAGAATTGTTATTATTGTATTAATTTCCAGATTGCTGTGAGTTCAATTAGCAGGCAGCTCAAAAAGTTCTCTTAATCTGTATTTTTAAAACTGTTACACAACTATTTTGTAATCATTCAAATAATTACAAATAAAAATAAGTTCAATAAATTGTACTTTCTACAGTTTGGGTAAACTTTATCCCTGGTATAAGTTTGACTAATTCCACTGAGTTTTCCTTCAGTAGGAAAGAATTTGTTGTTTATATTATATGCCAACAGTTTGTTAGATTTAACAAAATATGAATCCTTCTTATGTTATAATTTCTGTTTAAAAACCTGTACCAGTAGGTTTTTGTTTGAAACAATTTTGCTGATAAAGCCACCCTTTCTTTGCTGTCCACAGGAGCCAGCAGGGTCAGAGACATGCTTTTGCATTCTAGTGGCTTCAAACCATGCTGTTTGTCCACAAAACACCAAAGTACCTGGAGCTCAGAGATTCTGACATTGTCCAACTGGGACTAGATTTCAAGAATCCCACACTTTCCCCCTCTTTGATGAAAGAAAGTTGGTTTCAATTAAAAAAAAAAAAAAAAAAATTCAACAGAAAGCTTTCCCAACAGGAAACAGAGTTAAAGTGAGTCAAACCTTAGCACCAAACCTTTTGGATCATACCCTCAGCTGGATGTGAATATCCCCAGTCATTTCAGACGTCAGCTTAGGCCACCTCAAGTTCTCACTAATTATATATGGATTTACATAGTACAAATGAAAGCAAAATCTTACAGATGAACTATTCCTTAACAAGGCTTCAACCTAGGCTGTTGAAAGCCTAGAATTGAAAGGTCTCTGAGTAATCAATTCACACTGATTTCAATGAAAGGGAGGGGAAAAATCCATCCCTAATTGCAGTGGTCTCAAGGAACCCAAGAACCAAGCCCAATTTCCACAAAAATCTTTCCACGGACAGAAATCTTTCCGTAGACTTACATGGCCACATGTGCTCAATAGTTCTCACTCAAGGACTCTGCAGCTGGAATTATATTATTCATTTATGTAAATCGGTTCAAAGAAAATGTAGAAATTAGTGGGGATGGAAGAAACTTTAGGACCATTATGAGATTTGCTTAAATTGGCAGGCCAACCTATTCAGCATCACTTCTATGAACTCTTTGAAAAAAATTTGGCTTAAGCAGAAGCTCTTCTGACTGATTAAAAAAATTATTGAGGCTGGTTTAAAAAATGTATTTATTCAAATTCTCTTATTCTACTGGCAGCCAAGCTGCAGTCAAAACTCATCTGTGAATGGAAAAAGATAATTTGAATGGCAGTGGGTTATGCAAAGGCTGAGACTTGTTGCCCAGAACTAAACCTGTGAACGTTATATTGAAAGTGCTAGTCTGAGAAATCTGGAAAGGATTTACAACCTGAAAGCCTCAGATGCTTTTTAAATTATTTTGAATCCATATAAACATGTTGTTTTTCTCCCTTCCCGAATGTCACTCGTAGAAGCCATTGGTTTTTTGCCATGACACCCGCTATGTGAGCAAAACTACTATTCCCAAATGTCTTACATATTCCAACTCACATGCCCCAGAGTTTTGAACCTAAAGGCAAGGCTCACAGAGTCTTTTTGAAGTCTATTAGAAACCTGCTTATAGTTATTGATTTTATACAGATGGGACTGTGCTATAATAGCAATGGAAAGCAGTAGCAAACCTCAATACTCTTTTTGTAGGCGTTTCTGTAGTAGGCAAGAGACATAGCCACAGACCGGGACCCAAGGAGCTGTACAGAGAATAAAAAAGGGTATCTCCTCCCCTAGGGAACATTTTTTGAGAGACTTCACCCAGATTTTGCTGGTGATACCTCACCACCATCTAATGGTGATGGGGAGTGGTTGGATGGCAGGGGGGTTGGAACCAGATTATCCTTAAGGTCCTTTACAAACCAAACCATTCAGTGATTCTATGATTCTAATGTTCCAGTCTGCTAGAAGAGATCTGAACAGGTGAAACAGGAGAAGACTAATTAGCCATCACAGCTATCGTGCAAATGAAATTGTAAGTGATTATGATCCTTCAGCCAGTAGAGCACAGATACAGCAGAGTAAGTACTCAGAGAAAGTATCTACTTGTAGGAAAAGCAAGATGTTAGATTACCTGTCTATCCATCCATCCATCTATGTCACAAATATTATTAGAGCCTGGCCATTCACTATTTTCATGATCATTTTGTTCATATACCTGCGTATTGAACAAGCAAACAGTACTACTGTATTCTTATGCTTCCAGTAAGGGGCATTTATGAGTCATGACTTGGACTCTATGATAGTTTCATCATTACCAATTCTACTGTCCTTCAGTTGATCAATGTAGGAAAAAATCTAGATTATTATGCACAGCCCATGACTGCATCTCAGTCAAAAATACTATGATTTAAGCTGCCTTCTAATCCTTCTAAAGCTCTTAATTATATAGATTTGAAAATATACCCTGTAACTATTATAGGCCCAGACTGAAATTAATACTTGGGTTTCTTTCCTCTTTAAAAAATTCCTTACTTGCCATCATTCTTTTTACTTTAAAGATACTAGACTAAATGAAAAGTTTTGTTAACAAGCAGCTCTTAAAGTCACCAGATATTTTTTCTGCTTGCAGCGCAACCTGTTTTGAAACAATCAGTGTGTCTATAGAGTTTGTTAGACGTACGCATAAATTACTGTACTTAATGAGCCATTATTAATTATCTTTCTCATATTAAGTCAAAAATGATGACATATAGATTAAAATACAGAAGTTCAATTATAGTGAAAGCTAAGGCATACAAGTAGCTTTCAGCTGAACACTAGCTTAATGTACTTCCTAAGGGTTTGATCCAGCAGCTCTAGCACATACTCATTTCTCATTGCCATCAGAAGGAGTTCAATCATCAGATGCAAGCTATAAAGACATATCCATTTCAAGCCACTAAGTGGAGCTTGCAAGTTGAAGCTGGTGGGAATTGTGCAGATATAGGACAGTAGCTGGCTCTGAGGTTTTTGCTAATTTGTTCACCACTCTTTGAAGCACAAAAGCAAGAAAGGAAATCACATGAAATATTAAATCATCCCAGATTCCCAGGAAGGTTCTGAAACAATTAAAAGCTACTACCATAATGCATATATGTCATAGAAGGAATAAACTTTCTACTTACAAGTAGAACAGCAGAGCAAATGTTTGGTCGTTATTCATTGGGCAATACAATACCTACTGAAGACTTAAATTTAACTGCAAAAGCTTGGGCTGTTATATTTCAGGTAATGGTGATTTAATTGGGAAATTAGTTTAGATATTCCTCCAACTTTGAAGCTGTACAACCATCATAGTTTTAAATCTGGAGTGGGACTTGACCAAGAGAATTTGTAAAAATATGAGGAGAAAGATGGCAATAAAGTAAATGTTTCAATAAAAACTAGATAAAATATATTTAGAAATCTACATCTCAGCCTGAAAACTATTAAGAGCAAACTATTCCTTCTTTACTTTTAAAAGCATTTTTAAAGACTTCTTGTCTGTAAATTACTTTGTTCTCTTTCAAGATTCTTATTTTAAACTGACCTGTTTAAATTACATTTTAAATCAGGCAATGATCAACTGCACTGATTAATTACATCCAAAAAAGTACGGAAAAACATACGTCTTTACTACTTTTCTTCCAAATATTTAACTCTTAATTTTGCAAGTGTTTCATTTCAAAACATTCCAGATGTTTTACTTCAGGTTGTAAAAGAAAGCATTTAAAACATAGATAGTAGATCAAACAAAGTATTTTTCTCTCTCTAAAACAATTTAAATATTTTAAAATAGATTTGCACAGCTGTAGGGCAAAAGAAGAATAGCTGATGTTGGCAAGCAGCTGTGGTGCAACACACATGTTTCGTAAACGAATCATAATTGTCTCTCTTGAAACTTGTGCTCCCCCATCTGTCTGTTGTATCCGTTACAGAGAGGAACACATCTCTATCAAATTATGAACTACATTTTGTATTATGTTAGAACACATGTCTAAACTTGCCCAAAGCAAACCTATTAAATTACTTCCCAGACAGCTGCCCTTCCTGCATAAGATACTTGACATCTTCATGGAAGAATAACATTGAAAAAACATTGAGGCTGTAATTTGATGCCTACTTACTTCTTCAAGTGTTTGACCAACATTAGCCTATGGAATAGTTATTTAATTTTAGGCAGGGAGACAGTAGGACTGGGGAGACTGTAGGACTGGGGAGACAACTAGATGTGGCAAAGGAGCCTTTGAGAAGACCAGCCAAAGTCCCAGTTAAGACCTTATCTGTGTGGAGAGAAAGAAATTACTTCAGAGAATAAGAGGATGAAAGGAGTAGAAGGGATTTTGCCTGTTCTAGGACACGCACAAGCAGGGATTAATCTCATGCACCTTTATATATTTAAGTCTGAGCAAGCCAGCCTCAGCTGCGATTATGCTCAACAGGCAGAAACTAGAGGCTGGTTTGAGGATGAGACTAAACAACCTCCTGAGATGCCTGTTTCCTTCCACTGACCGTACTGTGAGTCTCCCTTAGATATGACTGGATTTCAGACACTCAAGGTTACAGCTTCAAGTGACAAAGAATGTGGCAGAAACACTGAATTAAACTATTCATATCTTTGTCATCCTGCCCCCAGCGTCATCCCCACTTACATCACAGCCCTCTGCCCCCAGCCAGCACCAATCATTTATATGAATTGAATGGATTCATTTTTAAACAAAACCAAAATTTTTTCCCCAAGGACTTTTTTTTTTTTTTTAAGGGTAGAATAAATTGCCTAATCTGAGTCCAGCATAGCACACAACTTTTTGTGAAGAATAGGAGATGTGGCTTCAGATCATGTCTTATTCAAGAGGGAATTAAGCTTGGACCAGCCAGAACCAGGACAAACATCCCAAGCCCTAGATTCTGTCTAAAAGAAGACCCCACACCACTGGCAGTTTGGAGAATCTGATAATTTGTTTGTTTGTTTGTTTTAATTATCCATGTTGAAACCAAATGTTTTGTACTTCTAGGACGGTGCATTTCTAAAAGGTAAAATCATTTTTTTCCCTTTTTTCCCCCCTTATTTTTAATTTGCTTCCATTGGCAAAAAAAGACTGACAGTATATTCTGAATCAATCTAAAGTCAATATCGAGCTCAATAACATGAGCTTCATGTTATGTTCCAGTTGTCCAACACAACACAAATTTTGGTGCCATGGGCAGGAGCATCATACATCACTGGTCAGCCAAGTTGCGTTCTGAGACTGGGACTGTTCACTGGTCCCAGGTGTACAGACGGTGACTATGTTCCATCCAAAGCCAGCTGAGATGGGAGCAATTGGTCCCACTTGACACAGACAGGGGAACCCTTGCATACACTTGGACTGCAAATTCTTCAGGTCAATAGCTCATATTATATCTCTCTAAATCGATGGTTCCCAAACTTTCTAGACAACTCTTAGCCTACGATACTGCTGCAGACTATGAAACTAAAAATTAGAACACTATACAAATATTAAACGCCAGAGCAAACACAACCCTGGCTTTGCTGTAGCCTCTGGGATAATCTGAGAACTACAGTTCTGCATCAGGTAGCACAACAGACCTGTTTCACTTAAGCACAATACTAAGCCCAAACAGCAATAAAAACACAATTATATTATGCTATTCTTCACCATACGTATGGGATGATTCAAGTGGTGAATACCATTAGAAATAACAGCAGTGGGATAAGAGAAATGCGCTATTGCATATTTCCTCTGGAGGAAATATTAGTGCCACAGAGCGTAAAATCAGTCTCAAGTCTCAAAAACTTTTGTATATACCCACAAATTTGAACATAGGTTTTGGCAAGTAAATAATTGGTCCCAATGCAGCTTAAAGTCATAGCCTTGCAACAAACTCCCACCCATCCATGAATTGAAGATCAGGCAATCATCTCCAGTTCTTGTCTTGCTTATATGGAAAATTGTTCCTGAAGTGCTTGGAGTCCAACACTTAATGCCTTTGACTATCTACTGCTATCTACATAGTAACAATGTATGCACATCCAAAACTCTTTTCAGAATTTCAGTAAGTAACAAGGTAGCAAAAGGAACATCTGTACTTGGGCAAACTTGACAACAATACCTATTTGCATTTAAACAATTTGTCCAACCTTTAAGATTTCTTTAGGGTACTTCAGCTCCAGACTATTACAGCAGAATGACATCAACATATTTTGTAATTTATGTGTCTGAAGGACATCAGGGTATAGGAACATTTCCTTAAAGCACTTCAAAAGGTATTTGTATATAAAAAACAGAATTTTTTTTTTTTATTTTTTTTGTCTTGGGAATAGTTTGCCTGTATTTAGCAGGATAAAATTTAAAAAATTAATAGTCAATCAAATGACTGTTTTTCCACTTGTGTCTGTACTTTATAAATTTAATTCTTTCTGCCCACATCCCACTGTTTAAAAACGGCTGCCCATGCAGGCATACAGGATGATACTACAAAGTCTCTTACCACACATTTATCCTTCAGAGCGTTGTTGCTCATGGATGGTCCTTACAGTATATTTTGGCTCAAGGGCACAAACTCACTCTTAATTTCCTCTCTTTGATTTATTACCTGCCCTCAGGATACAAGAGCTCCAAGAATATCAGCCCAGAAGAGCACAGAGCTATCTGAAACATTTGTTACACTATGACTGCAATTGATGAGACCTCAGTTGGCTTGATACGACTGGTGGCAAAACCTGCTGATAGGATACATGCATTTTTGTCTAGCCAAAGGATCAAAATCACTTTCTCTAGCTAGAAGAACAGTTCCACTTCCTGTCACTCCATGTATTTAAGGACCACAGGACTATGTATAACCTTAACTGAAATGTTTATTGATTTACAAATCAAATTTGATCTATCCTAAGGACTTTAGGGAAAAAATTCGGGGAAATTTCCCACTTAACCCAAGTACTAGTTCAGCCCCACTGACACTAATAATATAAGGAACATCAATGCCAATTAGATGTTAGTCTGTTTACCATCACAAAAATCCTAGATATGTAGCTTAAGAAGGGCTCTCCCGAGGGTACCCAATCAACCCCCAGGCATGGAGGAGGATTAAGCACATGGGCCACACACATCTGATCACTGCCTGAGCATTTCTTTACTGTCTCCCGTGAAGGGGATTAGACAGTTTTGCTAAGCAACCTGTTCCAGTACTTTACCTTCAAAACATTTAGAAGGCTTTTCCCAGCACCCAGTGTTTTGGTACCAGCATGTATTCTGGCTCAGGAGAAGTCTGGATGACAAGGGAGCCAGTGTATAGGGGTGGCCTTTGGCAGCAGGAAGAATTAGGGTTGTTGCTCTTGTAACTCAGGAAGTTGCTCTAAAATCTTTCTTGTGGGCGACACCTCAGTAAGTTTAGTCAAATTTTATTTGGTCACCAATCATATTTTTGAAAAGTCTAAATCCTCAGTTACTGATTCTGTCACATCTCACACTGCATTTTTTTCCACAGGATCTCAGGCCAGAATGGGCGAAAAATCCATTACTATTAGTAACTTTCCTATTCATAAAATATTACTATAGTCTTTCCTTCAACAGGTAATTTACCAATACACAGGGAAAGCACACAAAAAGTGTTCTTAATATAATAAAACAAAAGATGGTCCACAAACAAACACTTTTAAATATGCATACATTTTAGAAACAAAGTCCCTTATTCTGTAAACATTTATTGGTATATTTAACTTTCTTATAATCTAAAGTGGCAAATTTCAGCAAATCAATAAATTAGTGGGAATTGTGCAGCTAAATCTTTTCCAGTGCTCTTAAAATTCCCTTTGGATTCTCCTACAGGATCATGTCAAATAAACAAAAATAATATTTTGATGAGCTTACTGTTTTAAGATTCAATTGCATCAATTTTATATATGCATGTTCTCTTCAGTAAAAAATGTAAACTTCCATATTTATTAAATAACAGTGCATGTAAATTGCTGGTTATCTTAAAATACTTCAGAGCTCAGAGCCTCAGTTAATACTTTAAAAATTAATCAAAGAAACAGAATTACTTCATCTGTAGCGCTGGCAGCTTAATATAGTCAAATAACTGTTTGCCTTACTAGCTCAAATAGATCCATCACTGGCTGGCCCTCATCATACCCTGCAGCTCTTGGCAGACCTGAGCACAGGTAGAAATGTTACTTTATAACACTTTCCCATTCCCTTCTCAGAAGGAGCAGACATTTCCATATGCGGATCTGTGGGCAGAGTCTACATGTAAACAAGGGGCCCTTGGGAGCAACTCTGAGGTCCCATACCCACTAGCATGCCACACAGGACTCCATACTGTTCCAACCTCTCATCAGCTTTCTGCTTCTCTCTTCACCTCCCCTACCCCAGACACACTTTGATCAATTCCCATCTCCAAACAACCATGGAAGCAGGATCCTGGGAAACAGCTCAACATACATTCACACATAGGTTAGAATGCTACCTAAAAAGCAGATTGTGGCACCAGACTCTTATCTTTTACCCTCTCTGTACTGCTCAGACACCACAAAGACTGTCATTCTTGTTAAAAATAACCAAGCAGCAGTGCCGTCTTGGGTCTATCTTCACATCATGTAGAGAAGCAATACAGCTGGCAAACCCGAAGGACAATCTGCTCATCATTCAATAGTATGGGATTCCCCAGCCTATTCTAATGTGCACCAAAGTCAATCCACACCAGCTTCCTACGTAATCACATCTAGTGTTTTTCTGGTTGTGTCTGGGTTCCCATCAATATCAAATTAAATGAATATGGATTACAGGCAAGAAGCTAGCAGTGTTTCTTCAATCTATATTTCAGCAGAAGACTGGAAGTATGTATCCATGTATATGTAGGTTGGTTTCATTTCCACTTTTAAAAAATTTTCTCTAACATTTACTCAGTTTTGGTTTTCCTCTTATTTAATTCTTGGGCAACTTGGTCTTAATATTGCCTATGCAATTACACCCAGGTGCTCCAGAGCAATGCACACATTTGAACAGTGACTAGAATTGAGCCAATGTAAAAATTAGCAGGAGTTAGAAACGATACTCAATAAAAAAATGTATTTTTAGGATCAGTAGTGGAATGTTCACTCAAAAAAAGAATAAATATGAATATAAGCATGATGTCTTTAATCTGCTGTCAGTTGATACCTAGGTGTGAAATCCAAGAAGACTTTAAATATAAAAAACAAAGTCAGCCCCAGTTTCAACATTCACAAAACAGAATGGTTGATAGTTCTGTGTCTTTGCATTATTTCAAAAATACAGAAAAGCTAACCACTCAATGTTCTTTACTTTAAAGAGCAAACAAGATCACTATGTATGAGCAATAGTATTTCAAGAGTAAGAAACACATATTTTGTATCTGACACATACCACTAATTTTCAATTTTTTGTCCAGCTTCTTGTTTTTGTTCCAGTACACATCCAAAAACTCAGATGCATACGCATGGGGGTTTTTTTTGCATGTGGAAACAGCAGGAAAAGCTGGGTAACTGTGCTGCAAGAATCTGTTCAACTGACTTGTAAATGCAAAGGAAGTGCTCTGAAAGAAGCAAGATTAGAAAGCAAGGCTGCAAAGAAAGGACAGAGGTGCAGTTTGTAGTCAAGTCCAAGAATGAATGGTTTTTAAAGTTACATTTTATTATTTTTTCATATACAACATCTTGGACACCAAATACATTACAAACAGAAGTGCATGTATCTGGTGTTATGAAATTATTATCAGAACATCTCATGGAGTTTCAATCCAAAACTGTATAAAGTCATTTTAAAAGAAGAAAATTACTTCTAAAGACTTCTATGAAGCAATAAAAGATAACTGCAGGTCAAAATTGGTCAGTCCCTTTATAGCGAATACAGTAAACACACGGAGAAAAAGGCACTGGAGGCCTAGAGACAAGTCTGTGGCAGGAAGGAAATAAAAACACTACTAACACCTCTGTTATTATAACAGGATATCCCATTTAGTCATATCCCCCGTCACAAAACACTTTTCAGGAGAGCACTGCAAATCAAAATTCACCTATATTATACAAAGGCTCAGTTTTATTAAACTGTATGTGTCCCTACTGTTTTGGCAAGTTATTATAAACAGGGATAAGTCTACAACAACTTTAGGAAGTATCCAGGCCTATATGCCACACAAAATACAAAGATGCCTTGCAATTTTGCACTTCATTCTACTTTTATTTCAGTAACTTCCATTTGAGTTCAAATAGGCCAGATTTTGCTGCTCCCTACAATTTTTTTCCCATTCTGAAATTATGAGCTAGCATCTCCTGGATACTTTCTCCCAGAGGTGCTGCCTTCCCTGTGACACTGCTGATCACATTGCTCTGAGGGCAAGTCTTCCTACCATGTCCTCCCCTGACTTTTCAAAGAAAAACTTTAGCTGAAACTTTTCACAGATTTCAGACTAATTATCCATTCCCTCATGAAGACAGCATTTATAGTGCCTAAGGAACTCTTAAATTAGCCAAGCTGATTTTGAGATTTAAAAAAACTTAATGAAAAATCAGACATTCACTAAAATGACCCCGTACACATTACTACAATACATATTTAAGATCTTTAGGCATTTTAAAATCTGGTTTTAATAGATTGCCAGTTTAATGTTTTTATAACAGTAAAGGTGACAAGCCAATAAAAATATTTGGCGAGTCAGTTTTTGCTAGAGTGGAACACAAGGAACCCAAGTTAAGACAGATACAACAGTCTAACCAAGTCCATGTCTGTCATCCCTGAAAGCAAAACTGATCTGTAATTCACCATGGAAAAAGCTACGGAACTGTGGTTTTGCTACAAAATGGGACCAAACATTTCAACCCAATTTGGGCAACAGAGTCCAAAAAGAAAAAGAAAATAAAAGAAAAGAAAAGAAAAGAGAAAATAATTTAGAGCAAAGAAACTTTGTTTGATTTGGATTTAGTTTATTTCATAAGCAAAACAATGTAACACATTCAGGCTCAGGAGAGCAAATATTCAGGCATGAGAAAGGAGTGAAAAAGAAAATCCACCCCTTCTTTAAACTATAAAATCCTATACAGCCACTGTATCTACCTAACTGCTTTCATAATGCTACCTGGACAAAGGAATAACTTGGTTCCTGAATGCTTTTTAAAAGCTTTGCACACAGAAGCCGTAAGCAGGAGACACGCATTTGGACTACCCTAGCACATTTTCTCCAGAGGAATGTTTTGTCTCTATAAACATGGCAGCAGCAGGGTTCAAAACTGCTGCATTTCATTTCAAGGATTTCCAGCAGAATGCAAAATGACCTCCTTGGTTATCTCATCCAGGATGTTTGTATTTTTCCAAAAGTATACGCAAGTCCAAATCTCTCACTTTTTTTTTTTTTTTTTAATATGTGTCAAACATTGCTAAAGATTATTTGGCACACATTCAGAACCACTATTAAACACAAAGAGTAATGTGGGGTCACCTGCTTCCGGATTATTTTTTCTCTTCCATATTTACGTTATTTACACAGGAAGGGAAGTAGAAACCATAAGAATTTCTTTTCTTCTAATTAGGACATGGGACAAACACTAGAACTTACTATTTTAAAATATACTGAAGAAGAAATAATAATGGGAAATTTATTTCAAGACAGCAGAATCACCATATGCCCTTATAAATGATAAAAAGGGCATGTACGTTATCTCCAGTGAGATTTAGAAAAACAAATAACATAATCTGAAATGTATTGTTTAAAACTTGAGGAACTAGCCCAAAACAAATGCCATGGATTTGGTGCTTGCATATGTTCCAGCTAGGTTTAAAAAGGCTAGAATTTTGCCTAATATCAAGCAGTGTCTTCCGTCCTCCGGCAAAAACTTTAGTTCACCGGCAGCGCATACAACTGAGATTGCAATTCCAGTGAAGAAGAATGAAGACAAGGCAGGTCTTATTCCTTTGAACGATATACGTAGGGTGTATACTTGGAAAATTTTTATTTAAAAATAAAAGTAGCCAAGGATTACTTAACAAAAAGTGCAGGAAAGAAAGAGAAACTTCAGGCTACGCAAACACAAGGAAATAGCCTGCTATGTGACTTCTACTAAGGTCAAACAGGCAAAGAAGCTTTTATGACACAGAAGCTGTGGAAAATCCCTAGGAAATAAGAGATCAAAGCAAAACAAATCTCAGAAACAGGCAAATTTTTCCCAGTGTTAAACTCTGGATCAACATAAGTGCCATTTCCAACATATAGTGAACCTGAGCAAACTACTTATTTTTTTCTTAATGTCATGATTTTTATCACTCTTAAAGTAATAAATACTTTGAGTAGATTGAATTATTTTCTTTTTTTAACCTTAATTTAAAAAAGAGGGAGGTTCTCCACCTATTAGATGAATGCTGTAATCAGATTAATCCACACAGAGGAGAAAAATCCATTTCCCTAGGCCAGACTTATCACAACAAAACTCAGATAAGTGGGCTACTGCAAATACCACACAAACTCTTCTGTAGACAGCTCTACTGCAAAACAGAAAGAAGGTGCAGGATGGCTGAAAGCCCTACAAATTAAGAGCAGAAATTAGATGCATATTTCTTGTCAGAATAATTAACCAATAAAACAGTGTAACAATCAACAGTTGTGGTGATTTCTCCGTCACTGGAAATTTTTTAGGTAACACTTTAAAAGGCAGACCATAGTTCAGCTACAATTATTGGGGACTGACTCAGAAACACAGACCAGATATTTACAAAGTATTCACATCATCTAATGACCTGGGTAGCCTCAGTTTTAAAAAGGAAACAACTATAAAACCAACCAAGAAATCTAAACATAAAGGAGAGAGACTGAGAGCTAGGTGTGCATGCAGCATATTTTTGAGGCAGAAATAACCCTGACAGTGCAGGCCTTCCTGAACTCAAATACAGCCTCTGTTTTCTAACAGCAAGAGAAAAGGGCAGTTGATATAACACAGGTAGACTTGAGCTACTGAAATATTTTCCCAAACTACCACAGAACAGAAATAAAGACAGGAGTTCCTCCCCTCAAAAATACGTATTTTCTGTTCTTAATCCTCTGAACAGGGTAGCGAGTACCCTGAGTTGGTTACTCATTGGCCTGAATGATCGGAGACAGACAGGAAAGGAATAATATCTAGCTCCAGCTTTAAACACCGAGGAGAACTGGATTGATTCAGGGAGGGGCTACTGTTGCTTTAAAGAGATTTTTGAGTATTTCTACCATGGCTAGAGCTGCCACAGGGCTGACTTCCATCCCAGGACTCGGCAGTAGTTTTATTAACTGATGGCAAGACCAATCTGCTCATACACAGCAGATTTTTGCCTGAGGATGCCGGTTTTCCTAAATTTCAGAGATGGCCACCACAAACAGGGCATTTGCACATCTCTCTATATATACCTCTCTCCAATAATCTAAAACACATATCATTAAAACATTTTGAAGTTTACATAGAGGTTTACTGGCAAGTTTGTGAAAAATGGAAAGGAGATGGCTTGTTTTCCAAGTGAACACAGCAACATCACTACTTCTCACATCACCTGTAAGAAGTGAGGAGTTTGGGCTCAAATAACATTTCTGTATTGAACTACTGCAAAACACTGAGCAGGTGCTGTTGCTCAGAGATTTTCCTAGCTTGTACTCATCCACATTTTATTCAATGTGGATCAAGCAATGAGTAGAAGTTTTTCTCACAAGCTCATCCTTGACTAGGGTTGTGTGGCCAAAAGCTTGCCTTTTCCTTCAGCTGTATCAGCTGTTATAATAAAAGGTGCCACATCTCCCTACAAAACACAAGTTCTCCTTTCATCAATGGAAGCTGAAATATCTGTGGCTCAAAGCACCATTTTCCCTCTGACAAAGGCAAATGTTTATTCAGAAGGTCGAAAAGAACCAAGTGTTAGGTATTCAGCATCTTGATGAGATCTCATGGAAAAAAAAGCTAAAAAACACCAAGACTACAGATGTCAGCTATAGCAGAAGAAAAAGACAAAGCTGAAAGCCCTAACAAATGAAAATAAGTTAAAAAGGAACCTAGGCTGATGCTTGACTGTTTTAATTTGTCTTGCCCCGGTTTCTGTATGCTTTAAGCTAGCAGTCTAGCCCCAGGTGAGTTGAGGGTAGGAACATGCTGCCGGTGGAATGAAGGCCTCTTGACAATACCTTCTCCTCCTCCAAACGGAACAGCATTTGAAGGCAAAGTACTCTTAGTGTAGACTGAGCCAACAGGCCACAAAGGCCCATTAACCCAGCTACGCTAGGAAATGCTGCATAGTAACAACACTGTTTCAGATGCTTTACTTGGACCCAAGCCACACACGCATATTAAAATGTGTGAAAAAATATTATGTGTAATCAGTGTGATTCTGTGGCCATCTTCATGCAGGCTGTACAAGGAGGGACTCGATTCCCATCTGGTATGAGTTTTCCTTGCTCCTCCTTGTCAATGGTATGAGGTTGATTCCTAGCAGCAGAGCACCTTCCCACCAATTCCAAAGAAGTCCGAGTCCCACGAGGCTACCCTATGCAACTGGAGAGAGTAGAGCCAGACACCAAGAAGTAACATTACAGATTTACACCCGTCTCTGCAGGTTTTCCTTGGAGAGGAAGCATAATAACAGGGAGAAGCAGACATTCCCCACGTCCTTTGGAGTTTACCATAAAAACTGTATTAGGCTATTGACAGATCTTTTGGGGATTCCTGTGAAATACTGGGGGTAGAGAAACATCACCATTAGGTCACTAAGTGGTCACTAGTTGAGTAAATGTTTTACCCTGTGACACTTCCAGTTTCATGCTAATTCTGTCAAATCTGGAAGGTTTGACTGTATGTTCTCTGAAAGGAGAAAAAGTTGTGCATTTGCACAGTCTGATGAGGAATAATTTACAGGGTTTTAAGAGACAAGGGAGATGAGAGTGGTGGGAGGAGGAAGGAGAGAGAATTCACACTCTGAGATTACTAGGTTACATAATTATACAACTTTCTTTGACCTAGTGTGAAACATAGCATTTCAGCAAGAAAATTTTATTCTACTCTGAGGGGTAACACATATATTACTCCCCTTTACTTTAGCTTGTACTTACCTGAGAAGTTTATTTCCAACACTAACTTTGATGTAAGATCACAAAAGAAAAACAGTGCCATGCATGAACAGGAGGAACAGATTATTGAAGGGTCATTGATGAGTAACTACTCTGATTTGTAAAACAGGTTGCTGAGTACCACCATGGTGCATGTGCCCCATGACACAGAGGCCATTGGAGTTAAGGATTTAGCAGTGTTTTTGTTTTAAATTCCGACATCCAGAGGTTTATAACTTGGCCATAAACTTTGTCAGACAGACTGCTATGGTTTAGCAAAATGGCAACTTCTGAAACATTAATCTGGCTGTGTCATTAAACTGGCCTTTACATAAGCCCAAAAACCACACTGACAACAGAGAAAGAGCTAGTGTTTCAAAATAACATGGTTTAAGAGACCCCCAATTTAAAGTGTAAGGGGTTGCATCACATGCATCACATTGTCTCATCTGCAAAGTTACCATAAGAGGCATTGCACACTTCCCTTCAAAAGCATAAAGAATTGCAAAAAGCATCCATTACAAGACTGCAGCTGTACCTTCTTATTTATGACCTACACATGACAGTCTAATGCCCTAAGCCAATGGCTTTTTCAGAGCCATTTCAATTTCCATGAAAGAGCCATGTTCATACCCTCATACTGACATTTTATATATTGTTTGTAAAGTATAGAAAGAAAGTAAAAGATTTACACTACTTTTTCACATTGAGGCACATTGAAAGTAGCCCCAAAGCTGAGTTTCTTAATGCCACAAAATATCTTCCTGAATACAGTCCCCCTGACAAACAGCTGTATGCAGTTTTTTTAACGTATGGTATCTTTGTAAGATGAAAATAACTTGCTTTGAAAAAACACTTGAGGCAAAGTTTACCAATGCTTAGATAAATGTTTACAGTAAGATTTCCAACTTCCATAAAGTCAAGATGCTTTTCAGTATTTGAGGAAAAAAAAAAAAAAGCAGATGCATACCTCTACCTCCCATATGAGAGTTCCCTTGTAAAATTACAGACCTAATCTTCAGAGTTCGTCAGATTGCTTGCATATGTACAGACTAAGATTGTTTTAATATTGTTATATTTGTTTCCCCTTGCAATCTGAATGAATTGCATATATTGAAACAATATCTGAATCTGGCTTTAAGCATCTACCAGAGAATTACTCTGAGTTAATATTGACTGAATTTTTAATAAATGTCTGATGCAAAAATTAAAACAAGACCTACAGTACAAAGATTTGTGGTCTTTGCACCTACTGGTATACTGGAAAGAATTCCAATCCCACATATCTTTGAACAAAATACAATTTTATTTAACATCTATCTTTACAAAAGTATACCTACCAATAAATTATGTTTGAAAAGAAAGACAATTTACAAATGCAGGCATTCATACATGTATATACAAACACACACACATACATAGACAAGTAATTAAAACCAGTAATTATTCAGCTGAACACAAGACACATCCAAAAAAAAAAAAAAAAAAAGCTAAAACAAATATATTATGATCCAACTGTATTATTGAAGACCATTATACTTCTCTTGATAACAATAGTGAATAAATTATTTCAAACACACAAATCCAGACTTGCCTCCTAGGTCCTTAAGTGCAAACTACTTTACTTATACTAGACCTAAAAATAGTGTTGATGAAAAGGCAAATTACCTTCAAACAACACAGTTTTCACAGGCTCTAAATTAGCAAGGAAGCATTAAAAAAAAAATCAATATTAAAAGAAAGTTTAGCCATGTTAACACCTTTTATAGCAGTTGTATTAAAAAAGAAACTAGAATACTCCTGTTCATACTTAGAAATCTGATACTTAAGATGTTTAAATGATTTAATTGACAGCTCAGTTTGCTGAAATCACAGTTCACAAATATGGTTAATGGTGAAACAGTAGCAAAATTTGCAGACAGAAGTTGCACAGAACAGGACATCGCACTTACAAAATCCTCTCATAAAAAAAAATAATGCCGGTAATTATCAGGAGCTGCACCACAAACTTCACAGCTGATGAGGAAAAAAATCCACTTCTGTTCCAATTATTACCAAATATTGTTTTTTTCATGTGGTTTAGTTCATAAATGTCAAGCACTTGTTCTAAACTATAGCATTTAAAAAGTACCAGTGCACCGGTACTCAAGATTTCAGTAATTCATATTAAAGCAATATATTAAGTTTCATATGAAAACTGCCCTCAGTATTTGACTTAAAGGTGGTGTGCACTGCTGTCTGAATACATCATCTGAAAAACACTCTGTTAGGAATTGAGCAGAGTGACTGCAGAAAATAAACAAAATAAGTAAAAGACCCTTATTCATTCTGGATTAAATTCACCCCTGTGCAGAGTGTTTGGCACAAGACTTGCATACTTCTTATGTCTCACTTAAGTCTCATTTTAGGAATAAGAGTGCATAAATTCATGCTGTCACAAATATTTCTTAGACTCTATAAACTATGTCTTTCCTCTCTCTGAGCATGTGAATTTCTGCCTTTCCTGCAGTCCCCTGCCCCTGATGGAAAACCAGTAAATAATTAATTCTCTTCAATAAAAATGACCATAGTTATGTCCCTAATTTTCCATGAGTATTTGCACAAGTATCAGTCATTCATGGGACAATTTATCACTATTGTATTGTCCTTTAATTTTCTCCTAATCAGAAACTATTAATGGAATACCAAGCAACTTCCTTTTTTTTTTTTTTTGTTTTGTTTTGTTTTTCACCTCATTTTATCCTTCTATTCTTTAGGAAGAGAAATGCACGGTAGAAAGAAAATAAAATGCAAGTTTCTATTTTAGAATTCATGCAGGAGTTTACTCGTGTTACAAAAAACCTTACTTTTACACTATTTTTCTACTGAGATGCAGAATTGAGGGACATGCCA
The DNA here is from genome assembly GCF_000699245.1 of Pterocles gutturalis. Taxonomy (NCBI): domain Eukaryota; kingdom Metazoa; phylum Chordata; class Aves; order Pterocliformes; family Pteroclidae; genus Pterocles; species Pterocles gutturalis. Next base: position 458 of record NW_010142312.1, on the reverse strand, counting down.
AAAATTTTTCCAGTTGGAAGCACTCTGTCCAAATGCCTTCCGGAAGGTATGTTCCCAAAATTTCAACTTTCCATGGAACAGTGCAGCTTAGATTATTTAGAAAAGTATGCCACAATGAAATGGAAAGAAAATAGTGTTGAAGACTTTCTCTGGTTCAGATCTAGTGCATGGAAATGAGACCTCAATGTCTTGCTTCAAATGTCTCTGGAATCCCATTAAGCTGCACTTCCCAAGCCCATTATGCGGTGAGGGAAGTAGGTTGAACTACTTTCCAACTAGGCACAGCTTGCTGCAGTGCTGCATCTCTTGCAACATGGCACACATTGCCACGTGCATCAGTGCCATACTCATGCCATACTCATGCATGGGCAGAAGAGGCAGAAGATTTGGGAGGTGGAGAGCAGCAGCAAAACGTAGCAGCAAAAAGTTCCAGGTCCTGCACTTTGGTCACAGCAACC